>NW_027181786.1:0-59937 GCF_029961685.1 Aristolochia californica
TTACACATATGCCACTCCTTTGATGTGTGGGCTTCTTGTCTTGAGCTCGTGGGCTTGAGCCCATCTTCCAACACTCCCCCTCAAGCTGGAGGAGAAAAGACATCATAAATACCTAGCTTGCCACATATAAACGATAGGATTTTAGATGTAACGGGTTTAGTGAGAATATCAGCTACTTGATCTTGAGATGACACATGTTTGAGAGAGATTATTCGTGCTTGAAACTTCTCCCGTATAAAATGACAATCCACCTCAATATTTTTAGTTCTTTCATGAAAAATTGGATTTGAAGTGATATGAATGGCTGCTTCATTATCACATTGCAGATTCATGGACCCCTTTTTTTAAAAACCTAGTTTGGTAAGAAGGGTCCTGATCCATAAAAGTTCACTAACGGTATTGGCCATAGCTCTGTATTCTGCTTCGGCGCTAGATCTTGCAACCACATTTTGCTTCTTACTTTTCTATGTAACCAAGTTTCCCCCAACCAGAGTAAAATATCCTTATGTAGATTTTCTATCATCAGGAGATCCAACCTAATCTGCATCTGAGAAGCCTTCTATGTTGAAGTGCCCATGTTTTTTATACAACAATCCTCTTCTAGGAGCTCCTTTTAGATAATGTAATATTCTCTCTAAAGCCTACTAGTGGGTAATTTATGGTTTGTTCATGAATTGACTCACCACACTTACAACATATAATATGTCTGGCCTAGTTACTATGAGATAAATCAGTTTTTCCACAAGTCTTTGATATTTACCAATATCAATATCTTCTTCATTTGTGGCACATAATTTTACATTTGTATCCATAGGTGTGTCAACTGGTCTACAACCCTTCATTCATGTTTCTTTAAGGAGATCCAAGACATATTTCCTTTGAGACAATATTATCCCATGTTTGGATTGAAGAACTTCTATACCCAAAAAATATTTAAGCATACCAAGGTCTTTAATCTTGAATTCCTGACATATCATCTACTTCACCTCCTGTATGCTCAAAGCATCATCACCAGTTAAGATAATATCATCTATGTATACGGCCAATAATATTTTCCCTTTGACCGTATCTTTATAATATACGGAATGATCAACTGAGCACTGATGAAAACCAAACCGTAGGAGTGTTTGACTAAATTTAGCAAACCAAGCCCGAGGGGACTGCTTATGCCCATATAAAGACTTTTTTAACCGGCATACTGACTCCCCCTCAGCCACATAACCAGGTGGTTGAACCATATAAATTTCCTCACTGATATTACCATTTAAAAAAACATTTTTAATATCCAACTGATAGACGGGCCATGAGGAGTTAGCAGCAATAGATAAGATGATGTGTACCGAATTCAATTTTGCAACAGGAGAGAAGGTCTCCTCATAATCTATCCCATAGCACTACGTATAGCCCTTAGCAACCAGTCAAACTTTAAGACGAGCAACCGATCCATCCGGATTATGTTTCACCGAAAAAATCCATCGACAACCAACCGGTCTTTTACCTTTCGGGAGTGATGTTAAGTACCAAGTTTGGTTTTCGTATAAGGCGTGCATTTCTTCATCCATAGCCACCTTCCATCCTGGATGTCTTAGGGCCTCCTGATACGACTGCGGAACGGAAGTAGAAGAAAGGGATGCAAGAAACTAAAAACACTCGGAAGGCAAGCGATGGTGAGACATAAAATTTGAGATAGGATGTGAAGTAGTACAGGAGTGACGTTCTTTTCTTAAAGCAATAGGCCAAGTATCAAATTCAGGCCCATACATAGGAGGAGAAGGACTTACCTTGGGTGGATCCGACAACTCCATAGGTGAAGGTAAGGTCGGTGCATCAGGGGATGGATCCACTTCAAGATTGAACGGCACAAGCGGACAAGGAGTAGTAAAAGGACAAGTCCATCCTGGAGGAGCATCATGGGAGGAGTAGAAGGGAGTGTCCTCAAAGAAAGTCACATCCCTAGAGATAAACATCCTTCAAAGGGTAGGATTGTAACAGACATAACCTTTTTGGGTGCGAGAGTATCCCAAAAAAATGCACTTCATAGACCGAGGATCAAGTTTATTTTTATGTGGAGATGTAACATGAACAAAAAATGTACATCCAAACACTTTCAAAGGAAGAGAAAAAGGATCTTCACCATTAAATAACACAGAGTAAGGAGTCAACACTCTGTTAAAAATGCCTTGCACGCCTTCTTCCGACGATTGCAAAAACCAATATATAAAAAACTAAAAGAGTTTACAATCCTTAAAAATCACATATACTTATGGAATTATCTTTCACAACATTTGTGCATTTCCATTTTGGATGTTCAATTTTTTTTCAAATCCAAACTTGAGTTTTCAGTCTCCGATTTTTCTTATAAACAAAAAAATATGGCAAATAGATCACAAAAAAATGAAAATTTTAGAGTTTATGTATGCAAAAAATTAAAAACTAAAATAAATTTAAGTGAAGAAAATTATTTCACGCACTAAAAAATAACACCAAAGTTTTGTTATCCATGTTTGGGAAATTCCACTAGTACAACACCTAATAGCTTGGTGGAATTTTATAAGAAAGAGATTTCTAATTGATCCTAACATGTTTTAAATGTGGTAGATATGCATGCCTGAAACATGTTGAAGATGCAAATGACCTAATGATCCAAAAATTTCATGGAGTAGAAAAAAATTAAATTCTCAAGTTAACGTGGGGTGGGATATTTACAAGTGCCAAAAAACCCACTTTTTTCCTATTTTAAAAAAAAGCGGACCTAACAGTCATAGATCATCGCAAATGTTTTGGTCGATTAGTGATGTGTAACAACTATAATTTTTGTTAGAAATGACTTATGGTTTGGGAGTCAACACACAGTTAAAATGCCTCGCCCCCTTCTTCCATTGATTGCAAAACCCAATATATAAAAAACTGAAAGAGTTTACAATTCTTAAAAATCACAGATACTATTTGGAATTATCTCTCTCAGCATTTGTGCATTTCCATTTTGGATGTCGAATTTTTTTTCAGTTCCAAACTTGAGTTTTCACTCTCCCATTTTTCTCGTAAAGAAAAAGATAAGGCAAATAGATCACAACAAAATGAAAATTTTAGAGTTTATGTATGAAAAAAATTGAAAACTATAATAAATATAAGTGAAGAAAATTATTTCAAACACTAAAAATGAACACCAAATTTTTGTTATCCATGTTAGGGAAATTCCGCTAGTACAACCCCTAATTGCTTGGTGCAATTTTATAAGAAAGAGATTTTTAATTGAGTCCTAACATATTATAAATGTGGTGGATAAGCATGCCTGAAACATGTTGAAGATGCAAATGACCTAAAGATCCAAAAAATTTAAAGAGTAGAAAAAATTAAATTCCCAAGTTAACGTGCGGAAGGATATTTACCAGAGCCATACAACCCACTTTTGGCCTATTTTACAAAATGCGGACCTAACAGTTATAGATAATAGTAAATATTTTTATCGATTAAAGATGTGTAACGACCATATTTTTTGTTAGAAAAGACTTATGGTATGGGAGTCAACACTTAGTTAAAAATTCCAGCCACCCCCCCCCCCCCCCCCCCCCCCCCCCCCCCCCCCCCCCCCCCCCCCCCCCCCTTTTCTGAAGAATGCAAAACCCAATATATAAAAAACTAAAAGAGTTTTCAATCCTTAAAAATCACAAATACTTTTTGGAATTATCTCTCTCTGAATTTGTTCATTTTCATTGTGAACATTCAATTTTTTTTCAAATCCAAACTTGAGTTTTCACTCTCCCATTTTTTTCGCAAACAAAAAGATAAGGCAAATAGATGAGAACAAAATGAAAATTTTAGATTTTATGTTTGAAAAAATTGAAAATTATAATTAATGTATGTGAAGAAAATTATTTCATGCACTAAAAATGAACACCAAAGTTTTGTTATCCATGTTTGGGAAATTCATCTAGTACAATCCCAAATAGCTAGGTGGAATTTTATAAGAAAGAGATTTCTAGTTGATCCTAACATGTTTTAAATGTGGTAGATATGCATGCCTGAAACATGTTGAAGATGCAAATGACCTAATGATCCAAAAATTTCAAGGAGTAGAAAAAAATTAAATTCTCAAGTTAACATGCGGTGGGATATTTACAAGTGCCAAAAAACCCATATTTTTCCCATTTTATGAAATACGGATGTAACAGTCTTAGATCATCGTAAATGTTTTGATCGATTAGTGATGTGTAACAACTATAATTTTTATTAGAATTGACTTATGGTTTGGGAGTTAGCACTCAATTAAAATGCCTCGCACCCCCCCCCCCCCCCCCCCCCCTCTCTCTTTCGTTGATTGCAAAATCCAATATATAAAAAATCGAAAGAGTTTACAATCCTTAAAAACCACAGATACTTTTTGGAATTGTCTCCCACAGCATTTGTGCATTTCCATTTTGGATGTTCATTTTTTTTTCAATTCCAAACTTGAGTTTTCACTCTCCCATTTTTCTCGTTAACAAAAAGATCCGGCAAAAAGATCACAATAAAATGAAAATTGTAGAGTTTAAGAATGTAAAAAATTGAAAACTATAATAAATGTAAGTGAAGAAAATTATTTCACACACAAAAAATGAACACCAAAGTTTTGTAATCAATGTTTGGGAAATTCCACTACTACAACCCCTAATAGCTTGGTGGAATTTTTTAAGATAGAGATTTCTAATTGAGTCCTAACATGTTTTAGATGTGGTCGATAAGCATGCCTGAAACATGTCGAAGATGCAAATGACCTAATGATCCAAAAATTTCAAGGAGAACATATAATTAAATTCTCAAGTTAACGTGCGGTGGGATATTTACCATAGCCAAATAACTCTCATTTTGCCTATTTTAAAATAAGTGGACATAAAAATCATAGATCATCAAATGTTTTGATCGATTAATGATGTGTAATGGTTATAATGTGTTTTACAAATGACTTATGGTTCGGCAGTCAACACTCAGTTAAAAATGCTTCTCCCCCCATCTTCCAATGATTCAACAACCCAATATATAAAAAACCTAAAGAGATTACATTCCTTAAAAATCCCAGATACTTTTTGGAATTATTTGTCACAACATTTGTGCATTTCCATTTTGGATGTTAAATTTTTTTTCAAATACAAACTTGAGTTTTCTCTCTCCCATTTTTCTCGTAAAGAAAAAGATAAGGCAAATTGATCACAAAAAATGAAAATTTTAGAGTTTATGTATGCAAAAAATTGAAAACTATAATAAATGTAAGTGAAGAAATTTATTTCTCGCACTAAAAATGAACACCAAAGTTCTTTTTCGATGTTAGGGAAATTTCACTAGTACAACCCCTAATTGCTTGGTGGAATTTTATAAGAAAAAGATTTCTAATTGAGTCCTAACATATTTTAAATGTGGTGGATATGCAAGCCTGAAACATGTTGAAGATGCAAATGACCTAAAGATCCAAAATTTTCAAGGAGTAGAAAAAATTAAATTCTCAAGTTAATGTGCGGTGGGATATTTACTAGAGCCAAACAACCCACTTTTTGCCTATTTTACAAAATGCGGACCTATGGTATGAGAATCAACACTAAGTTAAAAATTCTTCGCCCCCCCCAACCCACCGACTTCTGATGAATGCAAAACCCAATATATAAAAAACTAAAAGAGTTTTCATTCCTTAAAAATCACAGATACTTTTTGGAATTATCTCTCTCAGAATTTGTGCATTTCCATTGTGGACGTTCAATTTTTTTTCAAATCCAAACTTGAGTTTTCACTCTCCCATTTTTCTTGTAAACAAAAAGATAAGGCAAATAGATCACAACAAAATGAAAATTATAGATTTTATGTATACAAAAAATTGAAAACTATAATTAATGTATGTGAAGAAAATTATTTCACGCACTAAAAATGAACTCCAAAGTTTTGTTATCCATGTTTGGGAAATTCATCTAGTACAACCCCAAATAGCTAGGTGGAATTTTATAAGAAAGAGATTTCTAATTGATCCTAACATGTTCTAAATGTGGTAGATATGCATGCCTGAAACATGTTGAAGATGCAAATGACCTAATGATCCAAAAATTTCAAGGAGTAGAAAAAATAAAATTCTCAAGTTAACATGTTGTGGGATATTTACCAGAGCCAAACAACTCACTTTTTGCCTATTTTACAAAAAGCGGACATAACACTTATAGATCATCGTAAATGTTTTGATCGATTAATGATGTGTAATGGCTATAATTTTTGTTAGAAATGACTTATGGCTTGGGAGACAACACTCAGTAAAAAATGCCTTGCTCCCCCTCATCCGATGATTGCAAACCCAATATGCAAAAAACTAAAAGAGTTTACAATCCTTAAAAATCACAGATACTTTTTGGAATTATCTCTCTCAACATTTGTGCATTTCCATTTTGGATGTTCAATTTTTTTTCATATCCAAACTTGAGTTTTCACTCTCCCATTTTTCTCGTAAACAAAAAGAAAAGGAAAACGGATCACAACAAATTGAAAATTTTAGAGTTTATGTATGCAAAAAATTGAAAACTATAATAAATATAAGTGAAGAAATTGTTTCGCGCACTAAAAATGAACACCAAAATTTTGTTATCCATATTTGGGAAATTCCACTAGTACAACCCCTAATAGCTTTGTGGAATTTTATTACAAAGAGTTTTCTAATTGATCCTTAGATGTTTTAAATGTGGTGCATATGCATGCCTGAAACATTTTGAAGATGAAAGTGACCTAATGATTCAAAAATTTCAAGGAGTAGAAAAAATTAAATTCTCAAGTTAACATGCGGTGGGATATTTACCAAGGACAAACAACCCTCTTTGTGCCTATTTTACAAAAAGCGGACCTAGCAATCTTAGGACATCATAAATGTTTGGATCAATTAATGTTGTGTAACGACTTTAATCTTGTTAGAAATGACTCATTTAAAATGCCTCGCCTCCACTCTACTGATGATTGCAAAAACCAATATATAAAAAACTAAAAGAGTTTACAATCCTTAAAAATCACATATACTTCTTTAAATTATCTCTCTTAGCAGTTGGGCATTTCCATTTTGGATGTTCAATTTTTTTTCAAATCCAAACTTGAGTTTTCTCTCTCCCAATTTTCTCGTAAACAAATAGATAAGGGAAATCGTCACAACAAATCGAAAACATTTATAGTAGTAGAAAAAAAGTAAATTCTCAAGTTAACTTGCGGTGGGATATTTACCAGAGCCAAACAACCCCTTTTTGCCTATTTTACCAAAACCGGACGTAACATTCATTGATCATCGTAAATGTTTTTTTGATTAATGATGTGTAACGGCAAGAATTTTTGTTAGAAATGACTTACGGTTTGGGAGACAACCCCCCCCCCCCCCCCCCCCCTCTTAAGATGATTGCAAAACCCAATAAATAAAAAACTAAAATAGTTTAAAATCCTTAAAAATCATAGATACTTTTTGGAATTATCTCTCTCATCATTTGTGCATTTCCATTTTTGGATGTTCAATTTTTTTTCAAATCCAAACTTGAGTTTTCACCCTCCTATTCTTCTCATAAACAAAAAGATAAGGCAAATAGATCAATGAAAATGAAAATTTTAGAGTTTATGTATGAAAAAAATTGAAAACTATAATAAAAGATAAGAAAATTATTTCATGCTCTAAAAATGAACACCAAAGTTTTGTTATCAATGTTTGGAAAATTCTACGAGTACAACCCCTAATAGCTTGGTGGAATTTTATAAGAAAGAGTTTTCTAATTGATCCTAACATGTTTTAAATGTGGTGGATATGCATGCCTGAAACATGTTGAAGATGCAAATGACCTAATAATTCAAAATTTTCAAGGAGTAGAAAAAATTATATTCTCAAGTTAACGTGCGGTGGGATATTTACAAGAGCTAAACAACCCTCTTTGTGCCTATTTTAAAAAAGCAGACCTAACAATCATAGGATATCATAAATGTTTGGATCGATTAATGATGTGTAACGGCTTTAATTTTGTTAGAATTGACTTATGATTTGGGAGTCAACTCTCAGTTAAAAATGCCTCGCCCCCACTCTACCGATGATTGCAAAACCCAATATATATAAACTAAAATATTTTACAGTCCTTAAATATCACAGACACTTTATTAAATTATCTCTCTCAGCATTTGGACATTTTCATGTTTTATGTTAAATTTTTTTTCAAATCTAAACTTGAGTTTTCGCTCTCCCATTTTTCACGTAAACAAAAAGATAAGGCAAATAGATCACGACAAAATGAAAATTTTAAAGTTTATGAATGCAAAAAATTGAAAAATATAATAAATGTAAGTGAAGAATATTACTTCAAGCACTAAAAATGAACACCAAAGTTTTGTTATCCATGTTTGGGAAATTCCACTAGTACAACCCCTAATAGCTTGGTGGAATGTTATAAGAAAAAGATTTCTATTTGATCGTAACATATTTTAAATGTGGTGGATATGCATGCATGAAACATGTTGAAGATGCAAATGACCTAATGATTCAAAAATTTCAAGGAGTAGAAAAAATTAAATTCTCAAGTTAACGTGCGGTGGGATATTTTCAAGAGCCAAACAACCCTCTTTGTGCCTATTTTACAAAAAGCGGACCTAACAATCGTAGAACATCGTAATGTTTGGATAGATTAATGATGTTTAATTGCTTTAATTTTGTTAGAAATGACTTATGATTTGGGAGTCAACACTCAGTTAAAAATGCCTCGCCCCCCATCTTCCGATGATCGGAAAACCCAATATATAAAAAACTAAAAGAGTTTACAATCCTTTAAAATCATAGATACTTTTTGGAATTATCTCTCTCAGAATTTGTGCATTTCCATTTTGGATGTTCAATTTTTTTTTCAAATTCAAACTTGAGTTTTCACTCTCCCTTATTTGTCGTAAACAAATAGATAAGGCAAATAGATGACAACGAAATGAAAATTTTGGAGTTTATGTATTCAAAAAATTGAAAACTATAATAAATGTTAGTGAAGAAAATTACTTCATGCACTAAATATTCACACCAAAGTTTTGTTATCTCTGTTTGGGTAATCCCACTAGTACAACCCCTAGTAGCTTGGTGGAATTTTTTAAGAAAGAAATTTCTAAAATATCCTAACATGTTTTAAATGTGGTGGATATGCATGCCTAAAACATGTTGAAGAATGTGGTGGATAGGCATGCCTAAAACATGTTGAAGAAGTAAATGACCTAATGATCAAAAAATTTCAAGGAGTAGAAAAAATTAAATTCTCAAGTTAACGTGCGGTGGGATATTTACAAGAGCCAAACAATTCACTTTTAGCTTATTTTACAAAAAGTGGACCTAACAATCATATATCATCGTAAATGTTTTGATCGATTAATCATGTGTAATGGCAATAATTTTTTTTAGAAATGACTTATGGTTTCGAAGTCAACACTATGTTAAAAATGCCTCGCCCACCCTCTTCCAAGGGTTGCAAAACCCAATATATCAAAAAATAATAGAGTTTACAATCCTTAAAAATCAGAAATACTTTTTGGAATTATATCTCTAGAATTTGCCCATTTCCATTTTGGATGTGAATTTTTTTTTCAAAACCAAACTTGAGTTTTCACTCTCCCATTTTTCTCTTAAACAAAAAGATAACACAAATAGATCACTACAAAATGAAAATTTTAGAGTTTATGTATGCAAAAAATTGAAAACTAGAATAAATGTAAGTGAAGAAAATTATTTCACGCACTAAAAATGAACACCAAAGTTTTGTTATCCATGTTTGGGAAATTCCACTTGTACAACCCCTAATAGCTTGGTCGAATTTTATAAGAAAGAGATTTCTAATTCATCCTAACATGTTGTCAATGTAGTTGATATGCATGCCTGAAACATGTTGAAGATGCAATTGACCTAATGATCCAAAAATTTCAAGGAGTAAAAAAAATTAAATTCCCAAGTTAACAGAGGTGGGATGTTTACCAGAGCCAAACAACCTTCTTTTTACTTATTTAACAGAAAATGGACCTAAATTCTGATAAATGCAAAACCCAATATATAAAACTAAAAGAGTTTACAATCCTTCAAAATCAAAGATATTTTTTGGAATTATCTCTCTCAGCATTTGTGCATTTGCATTTTGGATGTTCAATTTTTTTCAAATCCAAACTTGAGTTTTCACTCTCCCATTTTTTCTGCAAACAAAAAGATAATGGAAATAGATCACAACAAAATGAAAATTTTAGAGTTTATGTATGCAAAAAATTGAAAACTATGATAAATGTAAGTGAGGAAAATTATTTCACGCACTAAAAATGAACACCTAAGTTTTGTTATCCATGTTTGGGAAATTCCACTAGTATAACCCCTAATAGCTTGGTGAAATTTTATAAGAAAGTGATTTCTAATTGATCCTAACATGTTTTAAATGTGGTGGATATGCATACCTGAAACATGTTGAAGATGCAAGTGACCTTATGATCCAAAAATTTCAAGGAGTAGAAAAAATTAAATTCTTAAGTTAACGTGTGATGGGATATTTACCAGAGCCAAACAACCCACTTTTTCCCAATTTTACAAAATGCGGACCTAAAAATCATCGATTATTGTAAATGTTTTGATATATTAATGATGTGTAACAGCTATAATTTTAGTTAGAAATGACTTATGGTTTGGGAGTCAACACACAGTTAAAAATGCCTCACCCCCCTCCTCTCTTCCGATGATTGAAAAGACCAATATATACAAAACTAAAAGAGTTTACAATCCTTAAAAATCACAGATAGTTTTTGGAATTGTCTCTTTCAGCATTTGTGCATTTCCATTTTGGGTGTTCAATATTTTTTAAAATTCAAATTTGAGTTTTCACTCTCCCATTTTTCTCGTAAACAAAAAGACAAGGTAAATTGATCACAAAAAAAATGAAAATTTTAGAGTTTATGTTTGCAAAAAATTCAAATCTATAATAAATGTAAGTAAAAAAATTTATTTGACGCACTAAAAATGAACGCCAAAGTTTTTTTATCCATGTTTGGGAAATTCCACTAGTACAACCCCTAATAGATAGGTGGAATTTTTTAAGAAAGAGATTTCTAATTGATCCTAACTTTTTTTAAAGGTGGTGGATATGCATGCCTGAAACATGTTGAAGATACAAATGACCTAATGATCCAAAAATTTCTTGGAGGAGAAAAAATTAAATTCTCAAGTTATCGTGTGGTGGGATATTTACCAGAGCCAAAGATCCCATTTTTTGCCTATTTTACGAAAATCGGACCTAACAACCATAGGTCATCGTAATTTTTTTGAACGATTATTGATGTCTAAAGGCTATAATTTTTGTTAGAAATGACTTATGGTTTGATAGTCAACACTCAGTTAAAAATAACTCACCCCCTCCGATGATTGCGAAACCCAATATATAAAAACCTAAAAGATTTTACAATCCATAAAAATCACAAATACTTTTTGGAATTATCTCTCTCAGCATTTTTGCACTTCCATTTGGATGTTCAATTTTTTTTCAAATCCAAACTTGAGTATTCACTCTCCTATTTTTCTCGTAAACAAAAAGTTAAGGCCGATAGATCACAACTAAATGAAAATTTTAGAGTTTATGTATGAAAAAAATTAAAAACTATAATAAATGTAAGTGAAAAAAATTATTTCATGTACTAAAAATGAACACCAAAGTTTTGTTATCCCTGTTTGGGAAATTCCACTAGTACAACCCCTAATAGGTTGTTGGAATTTTGTAAGATAGGGATTTCAAATATATCCTAACATGTTTTAAATGCGGTGGTTAAGCATGTCAAAAACTTGTTTATGATGCAAATGACTAATGATCCAAAATTTTCAAGGAGTAGGAAAAATTAAATTCTCAAGTTAACGTGCAGTGGGATATTTACCAGAGCCAAACAACGCACTTTTTGCCAATTTTACATAAAGCGAACCTAGATCATCTTAAATGTTTTGATCAATTAATGATGTGTAATGACTATAATTTTTGTTAGAAATGACCTATGGTTTGGGAGTCAACACTCAGTTAAAAATGACTTGCCCCCGCTCTTCCGGTGATTACAAAACCCAATATATAAAAAAATAAAAGAGTTTACAATCCATAAAAATCACAGATATGTTTTGGATTTATCTCTCTCAGCATTTGTGCATTTCCATTTTGGATGTTCAATTTTTTTTCAAATCCAAACTTGAGTATTCACTCTCCTATTTTTCTCGTCAACAAAAAGATAAGATAAATAGCTCACAATAAAAGGAAAATTTTAGAGTTTATGTATGCAAAAAACTGAAAACTATAATAAATGTAAGTGAACAAAATTATTTCATGCACTAAAAATGAACATCAAAGTTTTGTTCTCCATGTTTGGAAAATTCCACTAGTACAACCCCTAATAGCTTGTTGGAATTTTATAAGATAGAGATTTCAAATATATCCTAACATGTTTTAAAGGTTAAGCATACCAAAAACTTGTTGATGATGCAAATGATCTAATGATCCAAAAATTTCAAGGAGTAGGAAAAATGAATTTCTCAAGTTAACGTGCGGTGGGATATTTACCAGAGCTAAACAACACACTTTTTGCCTATTTTACAAAAAGTGAAACTAGAAAATCGTAACTGTTTTGATCGGTTAATGATGTGTAATGGCTATAATATTTTTTAGAAATGACCTATGGTTTGGGAGACAACACTCAGTTAAAAATGACTTGCCCACGCTCATCCCCCCCGTTCTTCCGGTGATTGTAAAACCCAATATATAAAAAACTAAAAGAGTTTACAATCCCTAAAAATCATAAATACTTTTTGGAATTATTTCTCTCGGAATTTTTACATTTCCATTTTGGATGTTCAGTTTTTTTTCAAATCCAAACTTGAGTTTTCACTCTCCCATTTTTCTCGTAAACAAAAAGGAAAGGCAAATAGATCACAACAAAAGGAAAATTTTAGAGTTTATGAATGTTAAAAACTGAAAACTATAATAAATGTTAGTAAAGAAAATTATTTCACGCACTAAAAATGAACACCAAATTTTTGTTATCCATGTTTGGGAAATTCCTACAAACCCTAACAGCTTGCTGGAATTTTATAAGAAACAAATTTCTAATTGTTCCTAACATGTTTTAAATGTAGTAGATATGCATGCCTGAAGCATGTTGAAGATGCAAATGACCTAGAGATCAAAAAATTTCGAGTAGAAAAAATTAAATTTTCAAGTTAACGTGCAGTGGGATATTTACCAGAGCCAAACAACCCACTTTTTGCCTATTTTACACAAAGAGGACCTAACAATCATAGATCATCATAAATTTTTTTATCGATTAATGGTGTGTAACGGCTATAATTTTTTTTAGAAATGACTTGTAGTTTGGGAGTCAACACATAGTTAAAAATGTCTCGGCACCTCTTTCCATGATTGCAAAACCCAATATACATAAAACTAAAAGTGTTTACAGTCCTTAAAAGTCACCGATACTTTTTGGAATTATCTCTCTTAGCATTTACGCACTTCCATTTTGGATGTTCAATTTTTTTTCAAATCCAAACTTGAGTTTTCACTCTCCCATTTCTCTCGTAAACAAAATGATAATGCCCATAGATCATAACAAAATGAAAATTTTAGAGTTTATGTATGCAAAAAATTGTAAAACTATAATAAATGTAAGTGAAGAAAATTATTTCACACACTAAAAATGAACACCAAAGTTTTGTTATCCATGTTTGGGAAATTCCACTTGTACAACCCCTAATAGCTTGCTGGAATTTTATAAAAAAGAGATTTCTAATTTATCCAAAAATGTTTTAAATGTCGTAGATATGCATCCCTGAAACATGTTGAAGTTGCAAATGACCAAAAGATCCAAAACTTTCAAGAAGTAGAAAAAATTAAATTCTCAAGTTAACGTTCGGTGGGATATTTAACAGAGCCAAACAACCCACTTTTTTGCCTATTTTACAAAAAGTGGACCTAACAATCTTAGATCATCGTAAATGTTTTGATCGATTAATAATGTGTAATGGTTATAATTTTTTTTAGAAATGACCAATGGTTTGGGAGTCAACACTCAGTCAAAAAATTCCCCCCCCCCCTTCCAATGATTGCAAAACCCAATATATAAAAAACTACAATAGTTTACAATGCTAAAAAATCAGACATACTTTTTGGAATTATCTCTCTCAGCATTTTGTGCATTTCCATTTTGGATGATATATTTTTTTTCAAATCCAAACTTGAGTTTTTACTCTCCCATTTTTCTCGTAAACAAAAAGAAAAGGCAAATAGATCACAACAAAATGAAATTTTTAGAGTTTATGTATGTAAAAAATTGAAAACTTTTATAAATATTAGTGAAGAAAATTATTTCACCCTCAAAAAATGAACACCAAAGTTTTGTTATCCATGTTTGGGAAATTCCACTAGTACAACCCCTAATAGCTTGCTAAAAATTTCTAAGAAAGAGATTTCTAATTGATCTTAACATGTTTTAAATGTGGTATATACGCATGCCAAAAACATGTAGAAGATGCAAATGAAAAAAAGATAAAAAAATTTCAAGGAGCAAAAAAAATTAAATTCTCAAGTTAACGAGCGGTGGGATATTTACTCGAGCCAAACAACCCACTTTTTGCCGATTTTACACAGAGCAGACCAAACAATCCTAGATCATCGTAAATTTTTTGATTAATTAATGATGTGTAACGGCTATAATTTTTGTTAGAAATGACTTATGGTTTCGAAGTCAACACTCAGTTAAAAATGCCTCTTTTGATGATTGTAAAACCCAATATATAAAAAAATTAAAGAGTTTATAATCCTTAAAAATTAGAGATACTTTTTGGAATTATCTCTCTCAGCATTTGTGCATTTCTATTTTGGATGTTCAATTTATTTTCAAATCCAAACTTGAGTTTTCACTCTCCCATTTTTCTCGTAAACAAAAAAATAAGGCAAATAGATCACAACAAAAGGAAAATTTTAGAGTTTATGTAGTGAAAAAATTGAAAACTATAATAAATGTAAGTGAAGAAAAGTATTTCACGTACTACAAATGAACACAAAAGTTTTGTTATTCATGTTTGGGAAATTCCACTAGTACAACCGCTAATAGCTTGCTGGAATTTTGTAAGAAAGAAATTTCCAAATAATCCTAACATGTTTTAAATGTGGTGGATATGCATACCTCAAACATGTTGAAGATGCAAATGACCTAAAGATCTAAAAATTTCTAGGAGGTGAAAAAATTAAATTCTTAAATTTACGTGTGGTGGGATTTTTACCAGAGCCAAACAACCCACTTTTTGCATATTTTACACAAAGCGGACCTAAAAAATCATAGATCATCGTAAATATTTTGAGTGATTAATGATGTTTAACGGCTACAATTTGTGTTAGAAATTACTTATGGTTTGGGATTCAATACTCAGTTAAAAATGCCTCGCCCCCCTCTTCTGATGATTTGAAAACCAAATGTATAAAAAATTAAAAGAGTTATAATCCTTAAAAATCACAGATACTTTTTGGAATTATCTCTCCCAGAATTTGTGCATTTCCTTTTTGGATGTTCAATTTTTTTTCAAATCAAAAATTGAGTTTTCATTCTCCTTTTTCTCTTGTAAAATAAAAAGATAAGGGAAATAAATCACATCAAAATGAAAATTTTAGAGTTTATGTATGCAAAAAATAGAAAACTATAACAAACGTAAGTGAAGAAAATTATTTCATGCACTGAAAAAGAGCACCAAAGTTTTGTTAAGTATGTTTGGGAAATTCCACTAGTACAACCCCTAATAGCTTGCTAGAATTTTATAAGATAGAGTTTTCTATATGATCCTAACATGTTTTAAATGTGGTGGATAAGCATGGCAGAAACATGTTGATGATGTAAATGACCTAGTGATCCAAAAATTTCAAGGAGTAGAAAAAATTAAATTCTCAAATTAACGTGCAATGGGATATTTACCAAAGTTAAACAACCCACTTTTTGGCTATTTTAAAAAAAGCGGACCTAAAAAATCATAGATCATCGTAAATTTTTTGAGCGATTAATGATGTGTAATGGCTATAATTTTTGTTAGAAATGACCTATGGTTTGGGAGTCAACACTCAGTTCAAAAAGCTTTGCCCCCTCCCCCCTTTCGATGATTACAAAACCCAAGATATAAACAACTAAAAGAGTTTACAATCCTTAAAAATCACATATTCTTTTTGGAATTACGTCTCTCTGCATTTGTGCATTTCCAATTATGGATGCTCAAGTTTTTTTTCAAATCAAAACATGAGTTTTCAGTCTCCCATTTTTCTCGTAAACAAAAAGATAAGGCAAATAGATCACAACAAAATGAAAAATTTAGAGTTCAAGTATCAAAAAAATTGAAAAATATAATAAATGTTAGAGAAGAAAATTATTTCACCCACTACAAATGAACACCAAAGTTTTGTTATCAATGTTCGGGAAATTCCACTAGTACAACCCATAATAGCTTGCATGAATTTTATAAGAAAGAGATTTCTAATTGATCCTAACATTTTAAATGTGGTGGATATGCATGCCTGAAAAATGTTGAAGTCACAAATTACCTAATGATCCAAAAAATTTCAAGGAATAGAAAAAATTAAATTCTCAAGATAACTTGTGGTGGGATAATTACCAGAGCCAAACAACACACTTTTTACCTATTTTTTGAAAAAGTGGACCTTTCAATCATAGATCATCGTAAATGTTTTGATCGATTAATGAAGTGTAACGGCGATAATTTTTGTTAGAAATGACTTATGGTTAGGGGGTCAACACTCAGATAAAAATGTCTCGCCTCCCTCATCCTTTGATTGCAAAACTCAATGTATAAAAAACTATAAGAGTTTGCATTCCTAAAAATTCACAGAGACTTTTTGGAATTTTCTTTCTCACCATTTGTGCATTTCCATTTTGGATGTTCAATTTTTTTTCATATCCAAACTTGAGTTTTCAGTCTCCATTTTTTTTGGTAAAAAAAAAGATTAGGCAAAAAGATCACAACAAAATACAAATTTTAGAGTTTATGTATACAAAAAATTGAAAACAGTAATAAATGTAAGTGAAGAAAATTATTTCACGCACTTAAATTGAACACCAAAGTTTTGTTATCCATGTTTGGGAAATTCCACTAGTACAACCCCTAATAGCTTGCTGGAATTTTATAAGAAACAGAATTCTAATTGATCCTAACATATTTTAAACGTGGTAGATATGCATGCCTGAAACATGTTGAAGATTCAAATGACCTAAAGATAAAAAAAATTCAAGGAGTAGAAAAAATTAAACTCTTAAATTAACGTTCGATGGGATATTAACCAGAGCCAAAGAACCCACTTTTTCCCTTTTTACAAAAAGCGGACCTAACAATCATAGATCATCATAAATGTTTTGATCGATTATTGATGTGTAACAGCTATAATTTTTGTTAGAAATGACTTATGGTTAGGGGTCAACACTCACTTAAAAATGCCTCCCCCCCCCTCCCTCCTCTTTTCCATGATTGCAAAACCCAATATATAAAAAACTAAAAGAGTTTACAATCCTTAAAAATCACAGATACATTTTGGAATTACCTTTCTCAGCATTTGTGCATTTCCATTTAGGATGTTCAATTTTTTTTTAAATCCAAACTTGAGTTTTCACTCTCCTATTTTTCTCGTAAACAAAAAGATAAGGCACATAGTTCAAAACAAAATGAAAATTTTAGATTTTATGTATGCAAAAAATTAAAAACAATAATAAATGTAAGTGAAGAAAATCATTCCACGGACTAAAAATGGACACCAAAGTTTTGTTATCCATGTTTGGGAAATTCCACAAGTACAACCCCTAATAGCTTAGTGAAATTTTATAAGAAAAAGATTTTTAATTGATCCTAACTTGTTTTAATTGTGGTGGATATGCATGCTAGAAACATGTTGAAGATGCAAATGACCTAATAATCCAATAATCCTCTCCAACGCCAACCCCCCCTCCCCTCCCCCTCCCCCCCCCCCCCCCCCCCCCCTCTCTCCTTTCCCCCTTATTTGGATAATTGCAATACCCAATATATAAAACACTAAAAGAGTTTACAATCCCAAAAAATTATAGATACTTTTTAGAACTATCTTTCTCAGCATTTGAGCTTTTCCATTTTGGATGTTCATTTTTTTTTCAAATCCAAACTTGATTTTTCACTCTCCCATTTTTCTCGCAACCAAAACGATATGGCAAAAAGATCACAAAAAAATGAAAATTTTAGAGTTTATGTATTTTAAAAATTGAAAACTAAAATAAATGTTAGTGAAGAAAATTATTTCACGCACTTAAATTGAACACCAAAGTTTTGTTATCCCTGTTTGGGAAATTCCACTAGTACAACCCCTAATAGCTTGCTGGAATTTTATAAGAAAGAGATTTCTAATTGATCCTAACATATTTTAAACGTGGTAGATATGCATGCCTGAAACATGTTGAAGATTCAAATGACCTAAAGATAAAAAAAATTCAAGGAGCAGAAAAAATTAAACTCTTAAATTAACGTTCGATGGGATATTAACCAGAGCCAAAGAACCCACTTTTTGCCTTTTTACAAAAAGCGGACCTAACAATCATAGATCATCATAAATGTTTTGATTGATTATTGATGTGTAACGGCTATAATTTTTGTTAGAAATGACTTATGGTTAGGGGTCAACACTCACTTAAAAATGCCTCCCCCCCCCCCCCCCCCCCTCTTCCGATGATTGCAAAACCCAATATATAAAAAACTAAAAGAGTTTACAATCCTTAAAAATCACAGATACTTTTTGGAATTACCTTTCTCAGCATTTGTGCATTTCCATTTAGGATGTTCAATTTTTTTTCAAATCCAAACTTGAGTTTTCACTCTCTTATTTTTCTTGTAAACAAAAAGATAAGGCACATTGATCACAACAAAATGAAAATTTTAGATTTTATGTATGCAAAAAATTGAAAACAATAATAAATGTAAGTGAAGAAAATCATTCCACGGACTAAAATTGGACACCAAAGTTTTGTTATCCATGTTTGGGAAATTCCACTAGTACAACCCCTAATAGCTTGCTGAAATTTTATAAGAAAGAGATTTCTAATAGATCCTAACTTGTTTTAAATGTGGTGGATATGCATGCCAGAAACTTGTTGAAGATGCAAATGACCTAATAATCCAATAATCCTCACCACCCCCCCCCCCCCCCCCCCCCCCCCACCCTTTCCTCCTTCCCCCTTATTTGGATAATTGCAATACCCAATATATAAAACATTAAAAGAGTTTCCAATCCCAAAAAATTACAGACACTTTTTAGAATTATCTTTCTCAGCATTTGTGATTTTCCATTTTGGATGTTCATTTTTTTTTCAAATCCAAACTTGAGTTTCCACTCTCCCTTTTTTCTCGTATAGAAAAAGATATGGCAAAAAGATCACAACAAAATGAAAATTTTAGAGTTTATGTATTTAAAAAATTGAAAACTAAAATAAATGTTAGTGAAGAAAATTATTTCACACAATAAAAATGAACTCCAAAGTTTTGTTATCCAGGGTTTGTGAAATTCCACTAGTACAACCCCGAATAGCTTGGTGGAATTTTATAAGAAAGAGATTTCTAATTGGTTCTAACATGTTTTAAATGTGGTGGATATGCATGCCTGAAACATGTTGAAAATGCAAATGACCTAATGATCCAAAAATGTCAAGGCGTAGAAAATATTAAATTCTCAAGTTAACGTGCGGTGGGATATTTACAAGAGCCAAACAACCCACTTTTATCCTATTTTAAAAAAAAACGGACCTACCAATCAAAGATGTAAGTGTTTTGATCAATTAATGATGAGTAACAGCTATAATCTTTGGTAGAACTAACTTACGGTTTGGGAGTCAAGACTCAGTTAAAAATGGCTCGGCCAAAAATTGAAAGAGTTTACAACCCTTAAAAAAAATAGATACTTATTGGAATTATCTCTCTCAGCATTAGTGCATTTCCATTTTGGATGTTCATTTTTTTTCAAATCTAAACTTGAGTTTTCACTCTCCTATTTTCCTTGTAAATAAAAAGATAAGGCAAATAGATCTTGACAAAATGAAAATTTTAGAGTTTATGTATGCAAGAAATTGAAAACTAAAATAAATGTAAGTGAATAAAATTATTTGACGCACTAAAAATGAACACCAAAGTTTTGTTATCCATGTTTTGGAAATTCCAATAGTACAACCCCTAATAGCTTGGTGGAATTTAATTAGAAAGAGATTTCTAATTGATCCTAACATGTTTTATATGTGGTGGATATGCATGCCTGAAACATGTTGAAGATACAAATGACCTAATGATCCAAAAATTTCAAGCAGTAGAAAAAATTAAATTCTCAAGGTAACGTGCGGTTGGATATTAACCTGAGCCAAACAACCCACTTTTTGCCTTTTTTAAAAAAAGTGGACCTAACAATCATAGATCATTGTAAATATTTTTATTGATTAATGATGTGTAACGGCTATAATTGAACTAAAGGAGTTTAAAATCCTTAAAAATCATAGATAGTTTTTGGAATTATCTCTTTCAACATTTGTGCATTTCCATTTTGGATGTTCAATGTTTTTTAAAATCCAAACTTGAGTATTTTTCCCTAAAACAAAAAGAAAAGGCATATAGATCACAACAAAATGAAAATTTTAGAGTTTATGTATGCAAAAAAATGAAAACAATAATAAATGTTAGTGAAGCCAATTTTTTCACGCACTAAAAATGAACACCAAAGGTTTTTTATCCATGTTTGGGAAATTCCACTAGTACAACCCTAAATAACTTTGAGGAACTTTATAAGAAAGAGATTTCTAATTGATCCTAACATGTTTTAAATTCGGTGGATATGCATGCCTGAAACATGTTGAAGATGCAAATGACCTAATGATCCAAAAATTTCGAGTAGAATAAATAAAATTGTCAATTTAACGTGCTGTGGGATATTTACCAGAGCCAAACAACCAACTTTTTGCCATTTTGAAAAAAGCGGACCTATTAATCATAGATCATCGTAAATGTTTTGATCAATTCATGAGGTGTAACGGCTATAATTTTTGTTAGAAATGACTTATGGTTAGGGAGTCAACACTGAGTTAAAAATGTCTCGCCCCCCTCTTCCGATGATTACAAAACCCAATATATAAAAAAATAAAAGAGTTTACATTCCTAAAAAATCACAGATACATTTTGGAATTATCTCTCTCAACATTTCTACAATTCAATTTTGGATGTTCAATTTTTTTTCAAATCCAAACTTCAGTTTTCACTCTCCCATTTTTCTCGCAAAAAAAAAAAAAGATCAGACAAATAGATCACAAAAAAATAAAAATTTTAGAGCTTATGTATGCAAAAAATTGAAAACTATAATAAATGTAAGTGAAGAAAATTATTTCATGCACTAAAAATGAACACCAAAGTTCTGTTATCCATGTTTTGGGAAATTCCACTAGTACAACCCCTAATAGCTTGGTGGAATTTTCAAAGAAAGAAATTTCTAATTGATCCTAACATCTTTTAAATGTGGTGGATATGCATGCCTAAAACATGTTGAAGATGCAAATAACCTAATGATCCAAAAAATTGAAGGAGTAGAAAAAATTAAACTCTCAAGTTAACATGCGGTGGGATATTTACCTGAGCCAAACAACCCACTTTATGCCTATTTTACTAAAAGCAGACCTAACAATCATAGATAATCATAAATGTTTTGATTGATTAATGATGTGTAACGGCTATAATTTTTGTTAGAAATGACTTATGGTTAGGGAGCCAACACTCAGTTAAAAACGTCGTACCCCCCCCCCCCCCCCCCCCCCCCCCCCCTCTTCCAGATGATTGAAAAACCCAATATATAAAAAACTAAAAGTGTTTACATTCCTAAAAATCACAGATACTTTTTAGAATTATCTCTCTCAGCATTTGTGCGTTTCCATTTTGGTAGTTCAATTTTTTTTCAAATCCAAACTTTAGTTTTTACTCTCCCATTTTTCTAGTAAGTAAAAAGATATGGCAAATTGATCACATCAAAATAAAAATTTTAGAGTTTATTTTCGCAAAAAAATGAAAACTATAAAAAAGTTAAGTGAAGAAAATTATTTCACGCACTAAAAATGAACACCAATATTTTGTTATCCATGTTTGGGAAATTCCACTAGTACAACCCCTAATAGCTTGGTGGAACTTTATAAGAAAGAGATTTCTAATAGATCCTAATATGTTTTAAATGTGGTGGATATGCTTGCCAGGAACATGTTAAAGAAGCAAATGACTTAATGAACCAAAAATTTCAAGGACTAGAAAAAATTAAATTGTCAAGTTAACATGTAGTGGGATACTTCCCTGAGACAAACAACCCACTTTTTGCCTATTTTACAAAAGCGACCCTAACAATCATAGATCATCATAAATGTTTTGGTCGATTAATGATGTGTATCAGCTACAATTTTTGTTAGAAATGACTTATGGTTAGGGAGTCAACACTCAGTTAAAAATGCCTCACCCCCCACTTTCGATGATTGCAAAACCCAATATACAAAAAACTAAAAAAGTTTACTTTCCTTAAAAATCACAGACACTGTTTGGAATTATCTCTATCAGCTTTGTGCCTTTCCATTTTGGATGTTCAATTTTTTTTCAAATCCAAACTTGAGTTTTCGCTCTCCCATTTTTCTCGTAAACAAAAAGAAAGGCAAATAGATCACAAAAAATGAAAATTTTAGAATTTATGTATGAAGAAAAGAAAATTTAAGTTAAGAAAATTATTTCACGCACTAAAAATGAACACCAAAGTTTTGTTATCCATGTTTCGGAAATTCCACTAGTACAACCCCTAATAGCTTGCTGGAATTTATAAGAAATTTTTTTCTAAATGATCCTAACATGTTTTAAATGTGGTGGATATGCATGCCTCAAATATGTTGAAGATGCAAATGACCTAATGATCCAAAAATTTCATGGAGTAGAAAAAATTAAATTCTCAAGTTAACGTGCGGTGGGATACTTACTTGAGCAAAACAAGCCACTTTTTGCCGATCTTACAAAAACCGGACCTAATAATCATAATGATGTGTAACGGCTATAATTTTTTTCAAAAATGACTTATGGTTTGGGAGTCAACACTCAGTTAAAAATGCCTCGCCCCCCCTCATCCGATGATTGCAAAACCCAATATTTAAAAAACTAAAAGAGTTTACAACCCTTCAAAAACACAGATACTTTTTAGAACTATCTCCCTCAGCATTTGTGCATTTCTATTTTGGATGTTCAATTTTTTTTCAAATTCAAACTTTAGTTTTACTCTCCTATTTTTCAAGTAAATAAAAAGATAAAGAAAATTGATCACAACAAAATGAAAATTTTAGAGTTTATTTAAGCAAAATATTGAAAACTATAAAAAATGTAAGTGAAGAAAATTATTTCAGGCACTAAAAATGAACATCAATATTTTGTTCTCCATGTTTGGGAAATTCCACTAGTACAACCCTTAATAGCTTGGTGGAACTTTATAAGAAAGAGATTTCTAATTGATCCGAATATGTTTTAAATGTGGTGGATATGCATGCCTGAAACATGTTGAAGATACAAATGACTTAATGAATCAAAAATTTCAAGGACAAGAAAAAATTAAATTCTCAAGTTAACGTGCGGTGGGATACTTACTTGAGCCAAAGAACCCACTTTTTGCCTATTTTAAAAAACCGGACCTAACAAGCATAGATCATCGTAAATGTTTTGGTTGATTAATGATGTGTAATGGCTATAATTTTTGTTAAAAATGACTTACGGTTAGGGAGTCAACACTCAGTTAAAAATGCCTCACCCTCCACTTCCAATGATTGCAAAACCCAATATATAAAGAACTAAAAAAGTTTACTTTCCCTAAAAATCACAGATACTTTTTAGAATTATATCTCTCAGCTTTTGTACATTTCCATTTTGGATGTTCAATTTTTTTTCAAATCTAAACTTGAGTTTCCGTTCTTTCATTTTTCTCGTAAACAAAAAGATAGGAAAATAGATCACCAAAAAATGAAAATTTTATAATTTATGTATGAAAAAAATATAAATGTAAGTTAAAAAAATTATTTCACGCACTAAAAATGAACACCAAAGTTTTTTTATCCATGTTTCGGAAATTCCACCAGTACAACCCCTAATAGCTTTGTGGAATTTTATAAGAAATAAATTTCTAAATGATCCTAACATGTTTTAAATGTGGTGGATATGCATGCTTGAAATATGTTGAAGATGCAACTGACCTAATGATCCAAAAATTTCAAGGTGTAGAAAAAATTAAATTCTCAAGTTAACGTACAGTGGGATACTTACCTGAGAAAAACAACCAACCTTTATCCAATTTTACAAAAAGTGGACTTAACAATCAAATATCATCGTAAATGTTTTGATTGATTAATGATGTGTAATGGCTATAATTTTTTATAGAAATGACTTATGGTTGGGAGTCAACACTCAGTTAAAAATGCCTCGCTCCCCCTCTTCTGATGATTGCAAAACCCAAAATATAAAAAACTAAAAGAGTTTACAACCCTTAAAAATCATAGATACCTTTTGGAATTATCTCTCTCAGCATTTGTGCATTTCCATTTTGGATGTTCAATTTTTTTTCAAATCCAAACTTTAGTTTTTACTCTCCCATTTTTCATGTAAATAAAAAGATAAAGAAAATTGATCACAACAAATTGAAAATTTTAGAGTTTATTTACACAAAAAATTGAAAACTATAAAAAATGTAAGTGAAGAAAATTATTTCAGGCACTAAAAATGAACACCAATATTTTGTTCTCCATGTTTGGGAAATTCCACTAGTACAACCCCTAATAGCTTGGTGGAACTTTATAAGAAAGAGATTTCTAATTGATCCTAATATGTTTTAAATGTTGTGGATATGCATGTCTGAAACATCTTGAAGATGCAAATGACTTAGTGAACAAAAAATTTCAAGGACTAGAAAAAATTAAATTATCAAGTTAACGTGCGGTGGGATACTTACATGAGCCAAACAACCCACTTTTTTCCTATTTTACAAAAAGCGGACCTAACAATCATAGATCATCATAAATGTTTTGGTCGATTAATGATGTGTAACGGCTATAATTTTTGTTAGAAAAGACTTATGGTTAGGGAGTCAACACTCAGTTAAAAATGCCTCACCCCCCACTTCCGATGATTGCAAAACCCAATATATAAAAAACTAAAAAGTTTACTTTCCTTAAAAATCACAGATACTTTTTGGAATTATCTCTCTCAGCTTTTGTGCATTTCCATTCCGGATGTTCAATTTTTTTTTCAAATCCAAACTTGAGTTTTTGCTCTCCCATTTTTCTCGTAAACAAAAACAAAGGCAAATAGATCACAAAAAAATAAAAAATTTATAATTTATGTATGAAAAAAATATAAATGAAGTTAAGAAAATTATTTTACGGACTAAAAATGAACACCAAAGCTTTTTTATCCATATTTTGGAAATTCCACTAGTACAACCCCTAATAGCTTGGTGGAAATTTATAAGAAAGAAATTTTTAAATGATCCTAACATGTTTTAAATGTGGTGGATATGCAGGCCAAAAACATGTTGAAGATGCAAATGACCTAATGATCCAAAAATTTCATGGTGTAGAAAAAATTATATTCTCAAGTTAACATGCGGTGGGATATTTACCAGAGCCAAACAACCCACATTTTGCCTATTTTGAAAAAAAGGGACCCCCCCCCCCCCCCCCCCCCCCCCTTTTCTGATGATTGAAAAACCCAATATATAAATAACTAAAAGTATTTACAACCCTTAAAAATCACAGATACTTTTTGGAATTATCTCTGTCATTATTTGTGCATTTTCAAGATAAATGTAAGGGAAGAAAACTATTTCACGCACTAAAAATGAACAACAAAGTTTTGTTATCCATATTTCAGAAATTCCACTAGTACATCTCCAAATAGCTTGGTGGAATTTTAGAAAAAAGAGAGGCTATAATTTTTTTTAGAAATGATTTATGGTTTGGGAGTCAACACTCAGTTAATAATGCCTCCCCCCTCTTTCGATGATTGCAAAACCCAATATATAAAAAAATAAAAGAGTTTGCAACCCTTAAAAATTACAGATGCTTTTTTGAATTGTCTCTCTCAACATTTGTGCATTTCCTTTTTGGATGTTAGATTTTTTTTCAAATCCTAACTTGAGTTTTTACTCACCTATTTTTCTCGTAAATGAAAAGATAAGGCAAATTGAAAAAAACAAAATGAAAATTTTAGAGTTTATTTATGCAAAAAATTGAAAACTACAATAAATGTAAGTGAAGAAAATTATTTTCTGCACTTAAAATGAATACAAAAGTTTTGTTATCCAAGTTTGGAAAATTCCACTTGTACAAGCCCTAATAGTGTGGTGGAGTTTTATAAGAAAGAGATTTCTAATTGATGGAAACATGTTTTAAATGTGGTGGATATGCATGCCTGAAATATGTTGAAGATGAAAATGACCTAATGATCCAAAAATTTCAAGGAGAAGAAAAAATAAAATTCTCAAGTTAACATGCGGTGGGATATTTACCAGAGCCAAACAACCCACTTTTTGCCTATTTTACAAAAAGTGGACCTAACAATCTGAGATCATTGTAAATATTTTGATCGATTAATGATATCTAACGGCTATAATTTTTGTTAGAAATGATTTAATTTTTGGGAGTCAACACTCAGTTAAAAATGCCTCGCCCCCCCCCCCCCCCCCCCCCCCCCCCCCCCCTTCCGATGATTGCAAAACCCAGTATATAAAATACTAAAAGAGTTTGCAACCCTTAAAAATGATAGATACTTTTTGGAATTATATCTCTCAGCATTGGTGCATTTCCATTTTGAATGTTCAATCTTTTTTCAAATCCAAACTTCAGTTTTCACTCTCCTTTTTTTCTCTTAAATAAAAAGATAAGGCAAATAGATCACAACAAAATGAAAATTTTAGAGTTTATGTATGCAAAAAATTGAAAACTAAAATAAATGTAAGTGAGTAAAATTATTTCACGCACTAAAAATGAACACCAAAGTTTTGTTATCCATGTTTGGGAAATTCCACTAGTACAACACCTAAACCCTAATAGCTTGGTGGAATTTTATAAGAAAGAGATTTCTAATTGATCCTAACATGTTTTAAATGTGGTGGATTTGCATCTCTGAAACATGTTGAAGATGCAAATGAGTTAATGATCCAAAAATTTGAAGCAGTAGAAAAAATTAAATTCTCAAGTGAACGTGCGGTGGGATATTTACCCGAGCCAAACAACCCACTTCTTGCATATTTTACAAAAAGCGGACCTAACAAGCATAGATCATCGTAAATGTTTTGATCGATTAATGACGTGTAACGGCTATAATTTTTGTTAGAAATGATTTATGGTTTTGGAGTCAACACTTAGTTAAAAATGTCTCACCCCCCTCTTCCGATGATTGCAAAACCCAATATATAAAAACTAAAAGAGTTTAAAATCCTTAAAAATCAAAGATACTTTTTGGAATTATCTCTCTCAGCATTTGTAAATTTCTATTTTGGATGTTCAATGTTTTTTCAAATTCAAACTTGAGTTTTAACTCTCTTATTTTTCCCTAAAACAAAAAGAAAATGCAAATAGATCACAACAAAATGAAAATTATCTCTCTCAGCATTTTTGCATTTCCCTTTTGGATGTTCAATTTTTTTTCAAATCCAAACTTGAGCTTTCACAATCCCATTTTTCTCGTAAACAAAAAGATAAGACCAATTGATCACAACAAAAAGAAAATTTTAGAGTTTATTTATGCTAAAAATTGAAAACTACAATAAATGTAAGTGAAGAAAATTATTTCATGCACTTAAAATGAACACAAAAGTTTTGTTATCCATGTTTGGGAAATTCCACTAGTACAACCCCTAATAGCTTGGTGGAATTTTATAAGAAAGAGATTTTCAATTGATCCTAACATGTTTTAAATGTGGTGGATATGCATGCTTGAAACATGTTGAAGATGCAAATGACCTAATGATCCAAAAATTTCAAGGAGTAGAGAAAAATAAATTCTCAAGTTAACGTGCGGTGGGATATTTACCTGAGCCAAACAAGCCACTTTTTGCCTATTTTACAAAAAGCGGACCAAACAATCATTGATCATCAAAAAAGTTAGATTGATTAAAGATGTGTAACGGCTATAATTTTTGTTAAAAATGACTCATGGTAAGGGAGTCAACATTCAGTTAAAAATGACTCGCCCACCCTCTTCCGATGATTGCAAAACCCAATATATAAAAAAATAAAAGAGTTTACAATCCTTAAAAATTACAGATACTTTTTTGAATTATCTTTCTCAGCATTTGTGCATTTCCATTTTGGATGTTCAATTTTTTTTCAAATCCTAACTTGAGTTTTTACTCACCCCTTTTTCTCGTAAATAAAAAGATAAGGCAAATTGATCACAACAAAATGAAAATTTTAGAGTTTATTTATGCAAAAAATTGAAAACTACAATAAATGTAAGTGAAGAAAATTATTTCCTGCACTTAAAATGAACACCAAAGTTTTGTTATCCATGTTTGGAAAATTCCACTTGTACAACCCCTAATAGCTTGGTGGAGTTTTATAAGATAGAGATTTCTAATTGATCCTAACATGTTTTAAATGTGGTGGATATGCATACCTGAAACATGTTGAATATGAAAATGACCTAATGATTCAAAATTTTCAAGGAGAAGAAAAAATTAAATTCTCAAGTTAATGTGCGGTGGGATATTTACCAGAGCCAAACAACCCACTTTTTGCCTATTTTACAAAATGTGGACCTAACAATCAGAGATCATCATAAATATTTTGATCGATTAATGATATCTAACAGCTATAATTTTTGTTAGAAATGATTTATGGTTTGGGAGTCAACACTCAGTTAAAAATGCCTCACCCCCACTCTTCCGATGATTGCAAAACCCAGTATATAAAATACTAAAAGAGTTTTCAACCCTTAAAAATCATAGATTCTTTTTGGAGTTATATCTCTCAGCATTGGTGCATTTCCATTTTGAATGTTCAATCATTTTTCAAATCCATATTTCAGTTTTCACTCTCCTTTTTTTCTCTTAAATAAAAAAATAAGGCACATAGATCACAACAAAATGAAAATTTTAGAGTTTATGTATGCAAAAAATTGAAAACTAAAATAAATGTAAGTGAAAAAAATTATTTCACGCACTAAAAATGAACACCAAAGTTTTGTTATCCATGCTTGGGAAATTCCACTAGTACAAACCCTCACAGCTTGGTGGAATTATATAAGAAAGAGATTTCTAATTGATCCTAACATGTTTTAAATGTAGCAGATTTGTATCTCTAAAACAAGTTGAAGATGCAAATAAGTTAATGATCCAAAAATTTCATGCAGTAGAAAAAATTAAATTCTCAAGTTAACGTGCGGTGGGATATTTACCTGAGCCAAACAACCCACTTTTTGCCTATTTTACAAAAAGCGGACCTAAGTATCATAGATCATCGTAAATGTTTTGATCGATTAAAGATGTCTAAGGGCTACACTTAGTTAAAAATGTCTCACCCCCCTCTTCTGATGATTGCAAAACCCAATATATAAAAAACTAAAAGAGTTTAAAATCATTAAAAATCACAGATACTTTTTGGAATTATCTCTCTCAACATTTGTGCATTTCCATTTTGGATGTTCAATGCTTTTTCAAATCCAAACTTGAGTTTTTACTCTCTAATTTTTCCCTAAAACAAAAAGAAAACGCAAATAGATCACAACAAAATGAAAATTATCTCTCTCAGCATTTGTGCATTTCCATTTTGGATGTTCAATTGTTTTTCAAATCCAAACTTGAGTTTGCAATCTCCCATTTTTCTCTTAAAAAAAGGCAAATAGATCACAACAAAATCAAAATTTTAGAGTTTATGTATACAAAAAATTGAAAATTATATCAAATGTAAGTGCAGAAAATTATTTCACGCACTAAAAATGTACACCAAAGTTTTGTTATCCTTGTTTGGGAAATTCCACTAGAACAACCCCTAGTAACTTGGTGGAACTTTATAAGAAAGATATTTCTAATTGATCCTAATAGGTTTTAAATGTGGTGGAAATCGATGTCTGAAACATGTTGAAGATGAAAATGACCTCATGATCCAAAATTTTCAGGGAGTAGAAAAAAATTAATTCTCAAGTTAACGTGTGGTGGGATTTTTACCAGAGCCAAGCACCCGACTTTTAGCCTATTTTATAAAAAGCGGACCTAACAATCATAGATCATCGTAAATGTTTTGATCAATTCATGATGTGTAATGCCTATAATTTTTGTTAGATATCACTGATGGTTAGAGAGTCAACACTAAGTTAAAAATTCCTCGCCCCCCTCTTCCGATGATTGCAAAATCCAATATATAACTAGCTAAAAGAGTTTACAATCCTTAAAAATCACAGATACTTTTTGGAATTATCTCTCTTAGGATTTGTGCTTTTCCATTTTGGATGTTCAATTTTTTTTCAAATCCAAACATGTGTTTTCACTCTCCCATTTTTCTCGTAAACAAAAAGATAAGGGAAATAGATCACAACAAAATGAAAATTTTAGAGTTTATGGATGTAAAAAATTGAAAACTATAATAAACGTAAATGAAGAAAATTATTTCATGCACTAAAAATGAACACCAAAGTTTTGTTATCCATGTTTGGGAAATTCCACTAGTACAACCCCTAATAGCTTGGAGGAATTTTATATGAAAGAGATTTCTAATTGAATCCTAACATGTTTTAAATGTGGTGGATATGCATGCCTGAAACATGTTGAACATGCAAATGACCTAATGATACAAAAATTTCAAGGAGTAGAATAAATAAAATTGTCAATTTAACGTCTTGTGGGTTATTTACCTGAGCCTAAGAACCCACTTTTTCCCATTTTATAAAAAGCGGACCTAACAATCATAGATCATCATAAATGTTTGGATCAATTCATGACGTGTAATTGCTATAATTTTTGTTAGAAATGACTTATGGTAAGGGAGTCAACATTCAGTTAAAAATGCCTCGACCCCCTCTTCCAATGATCGCAAAACCCAATATATAAAAAACTAAAAGAGTTTACTTTCCAAAAAAATCACAGATGCTTTTTGGAATTATCTCTCTTAGCATTTGTGCATTTCCATTTTGGATGTTCAATTTTTTTTCAAATCCAAACTTGAGTTCCACGCTTCCATTTTTCTCGTAAATACAAAGATAAGGCAAATTGATCACAAGAAAATGAAAATATTAGAGATTATTTATTTAAAAAATTGAAAACAACAACAAATGTAAGTGAAGAAAATTATTTCACTCACTAAAAATTAACACCAAAGTTTTGTTATCTTTGTTTGGGAAATTCCACTAGTACAACCCCTAATAGCTTGGTGGAATTTTATACGAACTAGATCTCTAATTGATCCTAACATGTTTTAAATGTGGTGGATATTCATGCATGAAACATGTTGAAGATACAAATGACCTAATGATCCAAAAATATCAAGGAGTAGAAAAAATTAAATTCTCAAGTTAGCGTGCGGTGGGATATTTACCAGAGCCAAACAACCCACTTTTTTCCTATTTTACAAAAAGCGGACCTAACAATCATAGATCATCGTAAATGTTTTGATCTATTAATGATGTGTAATGGCTTTAATTTTTGTTAGATATGACTTATGGTTTGGGAGTCAACACTTAGTTAAAAATGCCTGGCTTCCCCTCTTCCGATGGTTGCAAAATTCAATATATAAAAAATGAAAAGAGTTTACAACCCTTTGAAATCACACATACTTTTTGGAATCACTTCTCTCAGCATTTGTACATTTCCATTTTGTATGATCAATTTTTTTCAAATCCAAACTTTAGTTTCCACTTTCCTATTTTTCTTGGAAACAAAAATATCAGGAAAAAGGATCACAACAAAATGAAAATTTTAGAGTTTATTTATGCAAAAAATTGAAAACTATATTAAATGTAAGGGCAGAAAATTATTTCATGCACTAAAAATGAACACCAAAGTTTTGTTATCCTTCTTTGGGAAATTCCACTAGTACAACCCCTAGTAACTTGGTGGAACATTATAAGAAAGATATTTCTAATTGATCCTGACATGTTTTAAATGTGGTGGATATGGATGCCTGAAAGATGTTGAAGATGAAAATGACCTCATGATCCAAAAATTTCAAGGAGTAGAAAAAAATTAATTCTCAAGTTAACGTGCTGTGGAATATTTACCAGAGCCAAACAAGCCACGTTTAGCAAATTTTACAAAAAGCGGACCTAAAAATCATAGATCATCGTAAATGTTTTTATCAATTAATGATGTGTAACGGCTATAATTTTTGTTTAGAAATGACTTATGGTTTGGGAGCCAACACACTATTAAAAATGCCTCGCCCCCCCCCCCCCCCCCCCCCCCCCCCCCCCTCCTCCCCTCTTTCAATGATTGCAAAACCCAATATATAAAAAACATAAAAAGTTTACAACCCTTAAAAATCACAAATACTTTTTGGAATTAACTCTCTGAATTTGTGCATTTCCATTTTGGATGTTCAATTTTTTTTCAAATCCAAATTTGAGTTTTCACTCTCCATTTTTTCTTGTAATAAATAAGATAAGGACCATAGATCACAATAAAAGGAAAATTTTACAGTTCAGGTATGCAAAAAAATTAAAAAATAAATAAATTTAAGTGAATAAAATTATTTCACGGACTAAAAATGAACATAAAGTTTTGTTATCCATGTTTGGATGTTCAATTTTTTTTCAAATCGAAACTTGAGTTATCATTCTTCCATTTTTCTCGTAAACAAGAAGATAAGGCAAATAGATGACAAGAAAATGAAAAATTTAGAGTTTTTGTATGCAAAAAATTAAAAACTATAATAAGTATAAATGAAGAAAATTATTTCACGCACTAAAAATGAACACCAAAGTTTTGTTATCCATGTTTGGGAAATTCCAGTAGTACAACCCCTAACAACTTGGAGGAATTTTATAAGAAAGATATTTTTAATTGAATCCTAACAAGTTTTAAATGTGGTGGATATGCATGCCTGAAACATGTTGAAGATGCAAATGACCTAATGATCCAAAAATTTCAAGGAGTAGAATAAATTAAATTCTCAATTTAACGTGTTGTGGAATATTTACCATAGCCAAACAACCCATTTTTTTGCCATTTTTCAAAAAGCGGACCTAACAATTATAGATCATCGCAAAATGTTTTGATCAATTCATGACGTGAAACAGCTATAATTTTTGTTAGAAATGACTTATGGTTTGGGAGTCAACACTCAGTTAAAAATGACTCACCCCCCTCTTCCGATGATTGCAAAATCCAATATATAAAAAAAGAGTTTAAAATCTTTAAAAATCGCAGATGCTTTTTGGAATTATCTCTCTCAGCATTTGTGCATTTCATTTTTGGATGTTCAATTTTTTTTTTAAATCCAAACTTGAGTTTTCCCTCTCCCTTTTTTCTCTAAAACAAAAAGATATGGCAAATAGATAACAACAAAATGAAAATATTAGAGTTTATGTTTGCAAAACCATTGAAAACTATAATAAAAGTAAGAGAATAAAATTATTACATGTACTAAAAATGAACACCAAAGTTTTGTTATCTATGTTTGGGAAATTCCACTAGTACAACCCCTAATGACTTGGTGGAACTTTATAAGAAAGAGATTTCTAATTGATCCTAACATGTTTTAAATATGGGGGATATGCATGCCTGAAACATGTAAATGAACTAATGATCCAAAAAATTGGAGTAGAAAAAATTAAACTCTCAAGTTATCGTGCGGTGTGATATTTATCAGAGCCAAACAACCCACATTTTGCCTATTTTACAAAAAGCGGACCTACCAATCATTGATCATCGTAAATGTTTTGATCGATTAATGACGTGTAACGGCTAAATTTTTTGTTAGAAATGACTAATGGTTAGGGAGTCAACACTCAGTTAGAAATGCCTCGCCCCCTCTTCTGATGATTGCAAAACCCAATATATAAAAAACTAAAAGAGTTTACAATCCTTCAAAAAATCACAGATACGTTTTGGAATTATCTCTCTCAGAATTTGGCCACTTTCCAATTTGGATGTTCAATTTTTTTTCAAATCGAAAGTTGAGTTTTCACTCTCCCATTTTTCTTGTAAATAAAAAAATATGGCAAATAGATCACAAAAAAATGAAAATTTTAGGGTTTATGTATGCAAAAAATTGAAAACTATAATAAATGTATGATAAGAAAATTATTTCACACACTAAAAATGAACAGCAAAGTTTTATTATCCATGTTTTGGAAATTCCATTTGTACAACCCCTAATAGCTTGGTGGAATTTTATAAGAAAGAAATTTCTAATTGATCCTAACATGTTTTAAATGTGGTGGATCTGAATGCCTAAAACATATTGAAGAAGCAAATGACCTAATGATCCAAACATTTCAAGTAGTTGAAAAAATTAAATTCTCAAGTTAACGTGCAGTGGGATATTTACCATAGCCAAACAACACACTTTTTGCCTCTTTTACAAAACGTGGACCTAACAATCATAGATCAATGTAAATGTTTTGATTGATTAATGATGTGTAACGGCTATAATTTTTGTTAGAAATGACTTATGGTTTGGGAGTGAACAATTAGTTAAAAATGCCTCGTCCCCCCTCTTCCGATGATAGCAAAACCCTATATATAAAAAACTAAAAGAGTTTACAATCCTTAAAAATCACAGATACTTTTTGGAATTATCTCTGTCAGCATTTGTGCTTTTCATTTTGGATGTTCAATTTTTTTTCAAATCCAAATTTGAATTTTCACTCAACTATTTTTTTCGTAAACAAAAAGGGAAGGCAAATAGATCACAACAAAATAAAAATTTTAGAGTTTCTGTTTTCAAAAAGTTGAAAAATATTATAAATGTAAGAGAATAAAATTATTTCACGCACTAAAAATGAACACCAAAGTTTTGTTATCCATGTTTGGGAAGGTCTACTAGTACAACCCATAATGACTTGGTGGAACTTTATTAGAAAGAGATTTCTAATTGATCCGAACATGTTATAAATGTGGGGGATATGCATGCCTGAAACATGTTGATAATGCAAATGACCTAATGATCCAAAAATTTCAAGGTGTAGAAAAAATTAAATTCTCAAGTTAACGTGCAGTGGGATATTTACCCAAACCAAACAACCCACTTTTTGCCTATTTTACAAAAAGCGGACCTAACAATCATAGATCATCGTGAATGTTTTGATTGATTAATGATGTGTAAAAGCTATAATGATTGTTAGAAATGACTTATGGTTTGGGAGTCAACACTCATTTAAAAATGCCTCGCTGCCCTCTTCTGATGATTGCAAAAACCAATATATAAAAAACTAATAGAATTTAAAATCCTTAAAAATCACAGATACTTTTTGGAATTATCTCTCTCAGCATTTGTGCATTTCCATTTTGGATGTTCAATTTTTTTCAAATCCAAACTTGAGTTTTCACTCTCTCATTTTTCTCGTGAACAAAAAGAAAAGGCAAATAGATCACAAAAAAATAAATTTTTTTGTGTTTATGTATGCAAAAATATTTAAAACTATAATGAATGTAAGTGAAGAAAATTATTTCACGCACAAAAAATGAACACCAAAGTTTTGTTATCCATGTTTGGGAAATTCCACTAATACAACTCCTAATAGCTTGGTGGAATTTTATTAGAAAGAGATTTCTAATTGATCCTAACCTGTTTTAAATGTGGTGGATATGCATGCTTGAAACATGTTGAAGAAGCAAATGACTTAATCATCCGAAAATTTCATGAAGGAGAAAAAATTAAATTCTCAAGTTAACGTGCGGTGGGATATTTACCAGAGCCAAACAACCCACTTTTTTCCTATTTTAAAAAAACCAAACCTAACAATCATAGATTATCGTAAATGTTTTGATCGATTAATAATGTGTAATGGCTATAATGCTTGTTAGAAATGACTTATGGTTTGGGAGTCAACAGTCAGTTAAAAATGCCTCGCCCCCCCCCCATCTTCCGTTGATTGCAAAACCCAATATATATAAAAAATTAGGGTTTAAAGTCATTAAAAATCACAAATACTTTTTTGAATTATCTCTCTCAGAATTTTTGTATTTCCATTTTGGACGTTCAATTTTTTTCAAATCCAAACTTGTGTTTTCACTCTCCCATTTTTCTCGTAAACAAAAATAAGGCAAATAGATCACAACAAAATGAAAATTTTAGAGTTTATGTATGCAAAAAATTTAAAACAATAATAAATTTAAGTGAAAAAAATTATTTCACGCACTAAAAATGAATACCAAAGTTTTGTTATCCATGTTTGGGAAATTCCACTAGTACAACCCCTAATGACATGGTGGAACTTTATAAGAAAGAGATTTCTGATTGATCCTAACATGTTTTAAATGTGGTGGATATGCATGCCTTAAACATGTTGATGATGCAAATGGCCTAATGATCCAGAAATTTCAAGGAGTGGTAAAATTTAAATTCTCATGTTAACATGCGGTGGGATATTTACCAGAGCCAAACAACCCACTTTTTGCCTATTTTACAAAAAGCGCTCCTAACAATCTTAGATAATCATAAATGTTTTGATCGATTAATGATGTGTAACGGCTATAATTTTTTTAAGAATTGACTTATGGTTTGGGACTCAATACTCAATTAAAAATGCCTCGCCCCTCTCTTCAAATGATTGCAAACCCAATATATAAAAAACTAAAAGAGTTTACAATCCTTAAAAATCACAGATAGTTTTTAGAATTATCTCTCTCAGCCTTTGTGCATTTCCATTTTGTATGTTCAATTTTTTTAAAATCCAAACATGACTTTTCACTCTCTCATCTTTCTTGTAAACAAAAAGGTAAGGCAAATAGATCACAACAAAATGAAAATTTTAAAGATTATGTATGCAAAAAAATTAATACTATAATAAAGTTAAGTGAAGAAAATTATTTCACGCACTTAAAATGAACACCAAAGTTTTGTTATCCATGTTTGGGAAATTCCACTAGTACAACCCCTAATGACATGGTGGAACTTTATAAGAAAGTGATTTCTGATTGATCCTAACATGTTTCTAATGTGGTGGATATGCATGCCTTAAACATGTTGAAGATGCAAATGACCTAATGATCCAAAAATTTCAAGGGGTATAAGAAATTCTCAAGTTAACGTGCGGTGGGATATTTACCATAGCCAAACAACCCACTTTTTGCCTATTTTACAAAAACCGGTCCTAACAATGATAGATCATTGTAAATGTTTTGATCAATTAATGATGTGTAACGGCTATCATGTTTGTTAGAAATGACTTACTGTTTTGGAGTCGACACTCAGTTAAAAATGCCTCCCCCCTCTCTTCCTATGATTGGAAAACCCAATATTCAAAAAACTAAAACAGTTTAAAATCGTTAAAAATCACAAATACTTTTTGGAATTATTTCTCTCAGCATTTGTGCATTTCCATTTTAGATGTTCAATGTTTTTCAAATCCAAACTTGAGTTTTCACTCTCTCATTTTTCTCGTAAACAAAAAGAAAAGGCAAGTAGATCACAACAAAATGAAAATTTTAGAGTTTATGTATGGAAAAAATTGAAAACTATAATGAATGTAAGTTAAGAAAATTATTTCATGCACTAAAAATGAACACCAAAGTTTTGTTATCCATGTTTGGGAAATTCCACTAGTACAACCCTTACTAACTTGGTGGAACTTTATAAGAAAGATATTTCCAATTGATCTTAACATGTTTTAAATGTGGAGGATATGGATGCCTGAAACATGTTGAAGATGAAAATGGCCTCAAGATCATAAAATTTCAAGCAGTCGAAAAAAAATTAATTCTCAAGTTAACAAGCAGTGGGATATTTACTAGAGCTAAACAACCCACTTTTAGCCAATTTTACAAAAACCGGACCTAACAATCATAGATTATCGTAAATTTTTTATCGATTAATGATGTGTAACGGCTATAATTTTTGTTCGAAATGACTTACGGTTTGGGAGTAAACACTCAGCTAAGAATGCCTGCCCACCCCCCCCCCCCCCCCCCCCCCCCCCCCCCCCCCCCCCCTCCCTCCCGTTTTAAATGATTGCAAAACCCAATATATAAAAAACTGAAATAGTTTACAACCCTTAAAAATCACAGATACTTTTTGGAATTATCTCTCTCCGCATTTGTGCATTTCCATTTTGGATGTTCAATTTTTTTTCAAATCCAAACTTGATTTTTCACTCTCCCATTTTTCTCGTAAAAAAAGGCAAATAGATCACAACAAAAAGAAATTTTGGAGTTTATGTATGCGAAAAATTGAAAATTATATTAAATGTAAGTGCAGAAAATTATTTCACGCACAAAAAATGAACACCAAAGTTTTGTTATCCTTGTTTGAGAAATTCTACTAGTACAACCCCTAGTCACTTGGTGGAACTTTATAAGAAAGATATTTCTAATTGATCCTAACATGTTTTAAATGTGGTGGATATGGATGCCTGAAACATGTTGAGGATGAAAATGACCACATGATCCAAAAATTTCATGGAGTAGAAAAAAAATAATTCTCAAGTTAACATGCGGTGGGATTATTTACGAGAGCCAAACAACCCACTTTTAGCCTATTTTTCAAATAACGGATCTAACCATCATAGATAATCGTAAATGTTTTTATCAATTAATGATGTGTAACGGCTATAATTTTTGTTAGAAATGACTTACTTTTTGGGAGTCAACACTCAATTAAAAATGCCATGCCCCCTCTTCCGATGATTGCAAAACCCAATATACAAAAAATTAAAAGAGTTTAAAACCCTTAAAAATCACAGATACTTTTTGGAATTATCTCTCTCAGCATTAACAATTTTTTTTCAAATCCTAACTTAAGTTTTCACTCTCCTTTTTTTCTCGTTAACAAAAAGAAAAGGAAAATAGTTCACAACAAAATGATAATTTAAGAGTTGTATGCAAAAAATTTAAAAATAAAATAAATGTAAGTAAATAATATTATTTCATGCACTAAAAATGAACACCAAAGTTTTGTTATCCATGTTTGGATGTTCAATTTTTTTTTCAAATCCAAACTGGAGTTTTCACTCTCCCAAAGATGAGGTAAATAGATCACAACAAAATGAAAATTTCAGAGTATTTAAATGCAAAAAATTAAAAACTATAATAAATATAAATGAAGAAATTTATTTCATTCACTAAAAATGAACACAAAAGTTTTGTTATCCATGTGATGGAAATTCCACTAGTACAACCCCTAATAGCTAGGAGGAATTTTAAAAGAAAGTGATTTCTAATTGAATCCTAACTGGTTTTAAATGTGGTGGATGCATGCCTGAAACATGTTGAAGATCCAAATGACCTAATGATGCAAAAATTTCAAGGAGTAAAATAAATTAAATTCTCAAGTTAACGTGCGGTGGGATATTTACCTGAGCCAAACAACCCACTTTTTGCCTATTTTACAAAAAGCAGACCTAACAATCATCGATCGTCATAAATGTTTTGATCTATTAATTATGCGTAATGGCTATAATTTTTGTTAGAAATGATTTATGGTTTGGCAGAAAACACTCAGTTAAAAATGCCTCGCCCCCCTCTTCCAATGATTGCAAAATCCAATATATAAAAAACTAAAAGAGTTTACAATCCTAAAAAATTGCAGATACTTTTTGGAATTATCTCTCTTAGCATTTGTGCATTTCTATTTTGGAAGTTCAATTTTTTCAAATCCAAACTTGAGTTTTCACTCTCCCATTTTTCTCGTAAACAAAAAGATAATGGAAAAAGATCACAACAAAATGAAAATTTTAGAGTTTATGTATGTAAAAAATTGAAAAATATAATAAAATTAAATGAAGAAAATTATTTCACGCACTAAAAATGATCACCAAAGTTTTGTTATCCATGTTTGGGAAATTCCACTAGTACAACCCCTAATAGCTTGGTGGAATTTTATAAGAACGAGATCTCTAATAGATCCTAACATGTTTTAAATGTGGTGGATATGCATGCCTGAAACATGTTGGAGATACAAATGACCTAATGATCCAAAAATTTCTAGGAGTAGAAAAAATTAAATTCTCAAGTTAGCATGCGGTGGGATATTTACCAGAGTCAAACAACCCACTTTTTGCCTATTTTGTTTGTTAGAAATGACTTATGGTTTGGGAGTCAACACTCAGTTAAAAATGCCTCGCCTCCCCTCTTCCGATGATTGCAAAACCCAATATATAAAAAACTAAAAGAGTTTACAACCCTTAGAAATCACAAATACTTTTATGAATTATCTCTCTCAACCTTTGTGCATTTCTATTTTGTACGTTCAATTTTTTTCAAATCCAAACTTGAGTTTTCACATTACTATTTTTCTCGGAAACAAAAAGATTAGGAAAATGGATCACAACCAAATGAAAATTTTAGAGTTTATATGCAAAAAATTGAAATCTATATTAAATGTAAGTACAGATAATTATTTCATGCACTAAAATGAACACCAAAGTTTGGTTATCCTTTTTTGGGAAATTCCACAAGTACAACCCCTAGAAACTTGGTGGAACTTTATAAGAAAGATTTTTCTAATTGATCTTAACATGTTTTAAATGAGGTGGACATGGATGCCTGAAACATGTTGAAGCTGAAAATAACCTCATGATCATAAAATTTCGAGTAGAAAAAAATTAATTCTCAAGTTAACAAGCGGTGGGATATTCACTAAAGCCAAACAACCCACTTTTAGCCAATTTTACAAAAAGCGGACCTAACAATCATAGATCATCATAAATTTTTTTATCGATTAATGATGTGTAACTGCTATAATTTTTGTTAGAAATGACTTACGGTTTGGGAGTCATCACTCAGTAAAAAATGCCCCCCCCCCCCCCCCCCCCCCCCCCTCCCCCTCTTCCGATGATTGCAAAACCCTATATATAAAAAACTGAAAGAGTTTACAACCCTTAAAAATCACAGATACTTTTTGAAATTATCTCTCTCCTCATTTGTGCATTTCCATATTGGATGTTCTATTTTTTTTCAAATCCAAACTTGAGTTTTCACTCTCCCATTTTTCTCGTAAAAAAAAGGCAAATAGATCACAACAAAATGAAAATTTTACAGTTTATGTATGCAAAAAATTGAAAATTATATTAAATGTAAGTGCAAAAAATTATTTCAAGCACTAAAAATGAACAACAAAGTTTTGTTATCCTTTTTTGAATAATTCCACTAGTACAACCCCTATTAACTTGGTGGAACTTTATAAGAAAGACATTTCTAACTGATCCCAACAGATTTTAAATGTGGTGGATATGGATGCCTGAAACATGTTGAAGATGAAAATGACCTCATGATCCAAAAAATTCAAGGAGTAGAAAAAAATTAATTCTCAAGTTAACGTGCGGTGGGATATTTACGAGAGCCAAACAACCCACTTTTAGCCAATTTTAAAAATAGCCGATCTAACAATCATAGATCATCATAAATGATTTTATCAATTAATGATGTGTAACAGTTATAATTTTTGTTAGAAATGACTTACTTTTTGGGAGTCAACACTCAGTTAAAAATGTCACGCCCCCCTCTTCCGATGATTGCAAAACCCAATATATAAAAAACTAAAAGGTTTTAAAACCCTTATAAATCACAGAAACTTTTTGGAATTATCTCTCTCAGCATTTGTGCATTTCCTTTTTGGATGTTCAATTTTTTTTCAAATCAAAACTTGAGTTTTCACTCTCCTTTTTTTCTCTTAAAAAAAAAAAGGAAAATAGTTCACAACAAAATGAAAATTTTGGAGTTAATGTATGTAAAAAAAATTAAAAAATAAATAAATGTAAGTGAATAATATTATTTCATGCACTAAAAGTGAACACCAAAGTTTTTTTATCCATGTTTGGAAGTTCAATTTTTTTTCAAATCCAAACTTGAGTTTTCACTCTCCCAAAGATAAGGTAAATAGATCACAACAAAATGAAAATTTTAGAGTTTATGTATGTAAAAAATTGAAAACTATAATAAAAGTAATTGAAGAAAATTATTTCACACACTAAAAATGAACACCAAAGTTTTGTTATCCATGTTTGGGAAATTCCACTAGTACAACCCCTAATAGCTTGTGGAATTTTATACGAACGAGATCTCTAATTTATCCTAACATGTTTTAAATGTGGTGAATATGCATGCCTGAAACATGTTGAAGATGCAAATGACCTAATTATGTAAAAATTTCAAGGAGTAAAATAAATTAAATTCTCAAGTTAGCGTGCGGTGGGATATTTACCAGAGCCAAATAACCCACTTTTTGCCTTCTTTACAAAAAACGGACCTAACAATCATAGATGATCGTAAATGTTTTGATCGATTAATGATGTGTAATGGCTATAATTTTTGTTAGAAATGACTTATGGTTTGGGAGTCAACACTCAGTTAAAAATGCCTCGCCTCCCCTCTTCCGATGATTGCAAAACCCAATATATAAAAAACTAAAAGAGTTTACAACCCTTAGAAATCACAGATACTTTTATGTATTATCTCTCTCAGCATTTGTACATTTCTATTTTGTATGTTCAATTTGTTTCAAATCCAGACTTGAGTTTTCACTTTCTTGTTTTTCTTGGAAACAAAAAGATTAGGAAAATGGATCACAACAAAATGAAAATTTTAGAGTTTATGTATGCAAAAAATTGAAAACTATGTTAAATTTAAATGCAAAAAATTATTTCATGCACTAAAAATGAACACCAAAGTTTTGTAATCCTTTTTTGGGAAATTCCACTAGTACAACCCCTTGTAACTATGTGGAACTTTATAAGAAAGATATTTCTCATTGATCTTAACAAGTTTTAAATGTGGTGGATATGGATGCCTAAAACATGTTGAAGATGCAAATGACCTAATGATCCAAAAATTTCAAGCAGTAGAAAAAATTAAATTCTCAAGTTAACGTGCGATGGGATATTTACCGGAGCCAAACGACCCACTTTTAGCCAATTTTACAAAAAGAGGACCTAACAATCATAGATCGTCGTAAATGTTTTTATCGATTAATGATGTGTAACGGCTATAATTTTTGTTAGAAATGAATTACGGTTTCGGAGTCAACACTCAGATAAAAATGTCTTGCCCCTACCCCCCTCCCCCTTCGATGATTTCAAAACCCAATATATAAAAAATGGATATAGTTTACAATACTTAAAAATCACAGATACTTTTTGGAATTATCTCTCTCAGCATTTATGCATTTCCATTTTGGAAGTTCAATTTTTTTTCAAATCCAAACTTGAGTTTGCACTCTCCCATTTTTCTCGTAAAGAAAAGGCAAATAGATCATAACAAAATGAAAATTTTAGAGTTTATGTATGCGAAAAATTGAAAATTATATTAAATGTAAGTGCAGAAAATTATTTCACACACTAAAAAGTTACACAAGTGTTTTTTTATCCTTGTTTGGGAAATTCCACTAGTACAACCCCTACTAATTTGGTTGAACTTTATAAGAAAGATATTTCTAATTGATCCTAACAGGTTTTAAATGTGGTGGAAATGGATGCCTGAAACATGTTGAAGATGAAAATGACCTCATGATCCAAAAATTTCAAGCAGTAGAAAAAAATTAATTCTCAAGTTAGCGTGGGGTGGGATATTTACCAGAGTAAAAAAACCCACTTTTAGCCTATTTTACAAAAATCGGACCTAATAATCATAGATCATCGTAAATGTTTTGACCAATTCATGACTTTTACTGGCTATAATTTTTATTAGAAATCACTTATGGTTAGAGAGTCAACACTCATTTAAAAATGCCTCGCCCCCTCTACCAATGATTGCAAAATCCAATATATAAAAAACTAAAAGTGTTTACAATCCTTAAAAATCACAGATACTTTTTGGAATTATCTCTCTCAGCATTTGTGCATTTCCATTTTGGATCTTCAATTTTTTTTCAAATCCAAACTTGTGTTTTCACTCTCCCATTTTTCTCGTAAAAAAAAAGATAAGGGAAATAGATCACAACAAAATGAAAATTTTAGAGTTTATGGATGTAAAAAATTGGAAACTATAATAAACGTAAATGAAGAAAATTAGTTCATGCACTAAAAATGAACACCAAAGTTTTGTTATCCATGTTTGGGAAATTCCACTAGTACAACCCCTAATAGCTTGGTGGAATTTTATATGAAAGAGATTTCTAATTGAATCCTAACATGTTTTAAATGTGGTGGATATGCATGCCTGAAATATGTTGAACATGCAAATGACCTAATGATCCAAAAATTTCAAGGATTAGAATAAATTAAATTCTGAATTTAATCTCTTGTGGGTTATTTACCAGAGCCAAAGAACCCACTTTTTGCCATTTTACAAAAAATCGGACCTAACAATCATAGATCATCATAAATGTTTGGATCGATTCATGACGTGTAATTGCTATAATTTTTGTTAGAAATGACTTATGGTTAGGGAGTCAACATTCAGTTAAAAATGCCTCGACCCTTCTTCCGATGATCGCAAAACCAAATATATAAAAAACTAAAAGAGTTTACTTTCCTAAAAAATCACAGATGATTTTTGGAATTATCTCTCTTAGCATTTGTGCATTTCCATTTTGGATGTTCAATATTTTTTTGAATCCAAACTTGAGTTTTCACACTTCCATCTTTCACATAAATAAAAAGATAAGGCAGATTGATCACAAGAAAATGAAAATTTTAGAGATTATTTATGAAAAAAATTGAAAACAACAACAAATGTAAGTGAAGAAAGTTATTTCACGCACTAAAAATTAACACCAAAGTTTTGTTATCCGTGTTTGGGAAATTCCACTAGTACAACCCCTAATAGTTTGGTGGAATTTTATACGAACTACATCTCTAATTGATCTTAACCTGTTTTAAATGTGGTGGATATTCATGCCTGAAACATGTTGAAGATACAAATGACCTAATGATCCAAAAATTTCGAGTAGAAAAAATTAAATTCTCAAGATAGCGTGCGATGGAATATTTACCAGAGCCAAACAACCGACTTTTTGCCTATTTTACAAAAAACTGACCTAACAATCATAGATCATCGTAAATGTTTTGATCTATTAATGATGTGTAATGGCTATAATTTTTGTTAGATATCACTTATGGTTTGCGAGTTAACACTCAGTTAAAAATGCCTCGTCCCCCCTCTTCCGATGATTGCAAAATCCAATATATAAAAAATTAAAAGAGTTTACAATCCTTAAAAATCACAAATATATTTTTGAATTATCTCTCTCTGCATTTGTGCATTTCGATTTTGGATGTTCAATTTTTTTTCAAATCCAAACTTGAAATTTAACTCTTCTATTTTTCTCGAAAAAAAAACGATAAGGAAAATAGATCACAACAAAATGAAAATATTAGAGTTTATTTATGCAAAATATATAAAACTGAACTAAATGTAAGTGAATAAAATTATTTCACGCACTAAAAATGAACACTTAATTTTTCTTATCCATGTTTGGGAAATTCCACTAGTACAACCCCTAATAGCTTGGTGGAATTTTAAAAGAAATAGATTTCTAATTGATCCTAACATGTTTTAAATGTGATGGATATGTATGCCTGAAACATGTTGAAGATGCAAATGACCTAATGATCAAAAAATTTCAAGGACTAGAAAAAATTAAATTCTCAAGTTAACGAGTGGTGGGATATTTACTAGTGCCCAACAACTCAATTTTTGCCTATTTTACAAAAAAGCGGACCTAACAATCATAGAGCATCGTAAATATTTTGATCGATTAATGATGTGTAACGGCTAAACTTTTTGTTAGAAATGACTTATGGTTTGGGAGTCAACACTCAGTTAAAAACGTCTCACCCCACCACTCCCCCCCCCCCCCTCATCCGATGATTGCAAAACCCAATATATAAAAAACTAAAATAGTTTACAATCCTTAAAAATTACATGTACTTTTTGGAATTATCTCTCACAGCATTTGTGCATTTACATTTTGGATGTGCAATTATTTTTCAAATCCAAACTTTGAGTTTTCACTTTCCCATTTTTCTCTAAAACAAAAAAAATAAGGCAAATAGATCACAACAAAATGAAAATTTTAGAGTTTATGTTTGAAAAAAATTGAAAGCAATAATAAATGTAAGAGATGAAAATTATTTCACGCACTAAAAATGAACACCAAAGTTTTGTTATCCTTGTTTGGGAAATTCCACTAGTACAACCCCTTATCACTTGGTGGAACTTTATAAGAAAGAGAATTCTAATTGATCCTAACAAATTTTAAATGTGGTGGATATGAATGCAAGAAACATGTTGAAGATGCAAATGACCTAATGATCCAAAAATTTCATGCAGTAGAAAAAATTAAATTCTCATCATAACGTGCGATGGGATATTTACCTGAGCCAAAACAACCCACTTTTTGCCTATTTTACAAAAAAGCGGACCTACCAATCATAGATCATCGTAACTGTTTTGATCGATTTATGACGTGTAACGGCCAAATTTTTTGTTAGAAATGACTTATGGTTAGGAAAACACTCAGTTAAAATGCCTCGCCTCCCCTCTTCGGATGAATGCAAAACCCAATATATAAATAACTAAAAGAGTTCACAATCCTAAAAAATGACATATACTATTTGTAATTATCTCTTCCAGCATTTGTGCATTTCCATTTTGGATGTTCAATTTTTTTTCAAATCCAAACTTGAGTTTTTACTCTCCCATTTTTCTCGTAAACAAAAAGATAAGGCAAATAGATCACAACAAAATGAAAATTTTAGAGTTTATGTATGCAAAAAATTTAAAACTATAATAAATTTAAGTGAAGAAAATAATTTTGACACACTAAATATGAACATCAAAGTTTTGTTATCCATGTTTGGGAAATTCCTCTAGTACAACCCCTAATAGCTTGGTGGAATTTTATAACAAAGAGATTTCTAATTGATCCTAACATGTTTTAAATGTGGTGGATATGCATGCCTGAAAAACTGTTGAAGATACATATGACCTAATGATCCAAAAATTTCAAGGAGTAGAAAAAATTAAATTCTCAAGTTAGCGTGCGGTGTGATATTTACCAGAGCCAAACAACCCACTTTTTGCCAATTTTACAAAAAAGCGGTCCTAACAATCGTAGATCATCGAAAATGTTTTTATCAATTATTGATTTGTAACGGCTATAATTTATGTTAGAAATGACTTATGGTTTGGGAGACAACACTCAGTTAAAAATGACTCACCCCCCCTCTTCCGATGATTGCAAAACCCAATATATAAAAAACTTAAAGAGTTTAAAATCCTTAAAAATCACAGATACTTTTTGGAATTATCTCTCTCAGCATTTGTTCATTTCCATTTTGGATGTTCAATTTTTTTTCAAATCCAAACTTGAGTTTTCCCTCTCCCTTTTTTCTATAAAACAAAAAGATATGGCAAATAGATCATAACAAAATGAAAATTTTAGAGTTTATGTTTGAAAAAACATTGAAATCTATAATAAATGTAAGAGAATAAAATTATTACATGCACTAAAAATGAACACCAAAGTTTTGTTATCTATGTTTGGGAAATTCCACTAGTACAACCCCTAATGACTTGGTGGAACTTGATAAGAAAGAGATTTCTAATTTATCCTAACATGTTTTAAATGTGGGGGATATGCATGCCTGAAACATGTTGATGATGCAAATGACCTAATGATCACTTCCAAACCATAAGTCATTTCTAACAAAATTTAGCCGTTACATGTCATTAATTGATCAAAACATTTATGATGAACTATTATTGTTTGATCCGATTTTTGTAAAATAGGGAAAAAGTAGGTTGTTTGGCTCCAGTAAATATCCCACCGCACATTAACTTGAGAATTTAATTTTTTCTACTGCTTGAAATTTTTGGATCATTACATCATTTGCAGCTTCAATATGATTCAGGCATGCATATCCACCACATTTAAAACATGTAAGGATCAATTAGAAATATCTTTCTTTTAAAATTCCACCAAGCTGTTAGGGGTTGTACTAGTGAAATTTCCAAAACATGGATAACAAAACTTTGGTGTTCATTTTTAGTGCGTGAAACAATTTTCTTCACTTACATTTATTATACTTTTCAATTTTTTGCATACATAGACTCTAAAATTTTCATTTTGTTGTGACCTATTTGCCTTATCGTTTTTTTTACGTGAAAAATGGGAGAGAGAAAACTCAAGTTTGGATTTGAAAAAAAATGAATACCAAAAATAGAAATGCGTAAATGGTGAGAGAAATAATTCAGAAAATTATCTGTGATTATTATGGATTGTAAACTCTTTGAGTTTTTTATATATTGGGCTTTACAAACACCAGAAGAGGGGGAGGGGGTGGGGGTGGCGGGCCAGGCATTTTTACTGTGTGTTGACTCCCAAACCGTAAGTCATTTCTAACAAAAATTATAGCTGTTACACATCATTAATCGATAAAAACATTTACGATGATCTATGATTGTTAGGTCAACTTTTTGTAAAATAGGCAAAAAGTGGGTTGTTTGGCTATGGTAAATATCCCACTGCATGTTAACTTGAGAATTAATTTTTTTCTACTCGAAATTTTTGGATCATTAGGTCATTTGCATCTTCAACATGTTCAAGCCCTACAGATCCACCACATTTAAAACATGTTAGGATCAATTAGAAATCTCTTTCTTATAAAATTCCAGCAAGCTATTAGGGGTTGTACTAGTGGAATTTCCCAAACATGGATAACAAAACTTTGGTGTTCATTTTTATTGTTTGAAATAATTTTCTTCACCTAAATTTATTAATTTATTATATTTTTTGCATACAGAAACTCTAAAATTTTCATTTTTTTTTATCTATTTGCCTAATCTTTTGGTTTAAAAGAAAAATTGGAGAGTGAAAACTCAAGTTTGGATTTGAAAAAAATTGAACATCCAAAATGGAAATGCACAAATGCTGATAGAGATAATTCAAAAATGTATCTGTGATTTTTAAGGACTATAAACTCTTTTAGGTTTTTATATATTGGGTCTTGCTATCATCGGAAGAGGGAGAGGAGGGGGGGGGGGGGGGTGTGATGGAAGTATTTTTAACTGAGTGTTGACTCCTAAACATAAGTCATTTGTAACAAACATTATAGCTGTTACACATCATTACTAGATCAAAACATTTACGATGATCTATGATTGTTTGGTCGCTTTTGTAAAATAGGCAAAAAGTTGGTTGTTTGGCTCTGGTAAATATCCCACCGCACGTTAACCTGAGAATTTTTTTTTTTTACGCGAAATTTCTGGATCAATAGGTCATTTGCATCTTAAACATGTTTTAGGGTTGCATATCCACCACATTTAAATAGGTTAGGATCAATTAGAAATCTCTTTCTTATAAAATTCCACCAAGCTATTAGGTGTTGTACAAGTGGAATTTCCCAAACACGGATAATAAAACTTTGGTGGTCATATTTAGTGCGTGAAATAATTTTCTTCACATACATTTATTATATTTTTCAATTTTTTGCATACATAAACTATAAAATTTTCATTTTGTTGTGATTTGTTTGCCTTATCTTTTTGTTTACGAGAAAAATGGGAGAGTGAAAACTCAAGTTTGGATTTGAAAAAAAATTGAATTACCAAAATGGAAATGCACAAAAGCTGATAGAGATAATTCCAAAAAATAACTGTGATTTATAAGGATTGTAAACTCTTTAGTTTTTTATATATTCGGTTTGCCAATCATCGGAAGAGGGAGAGAGGGGGGGGGGGGGGGGGTGCGCAGGGGGCTCGTGGCATTTTTAACTGAGTGTTGATTCTCAAACCATACATCATTTCTAACAAAAATAACAAAAATTATAGTTGTTACACATCATTAATCGATCAAAACATATATGATGATCTATGATTGTAATGTCCCTTTTTTTTAAAAAAAGGCAAAAAGTGGATTGTTTGGCTTTGATAAATATTCCACCGCACATTAACTTGAGAATTTAATTTTTTCTATCTTTGAAATTTTAGGATCATTAGGTCATTTTCATCATCAACATGTTTTAGGCATGAATATCCACTACCTTTAAAACGTGTTAGGATCAATTAGAAATCTCTTACTTAAAAAATTTCACCAAACTTTAAGGGGTTGTACTAGTGGAATTTCCCAAACATGGATAACAAAACATTGGTGTTCATTTATAGTGCTTGAAACAAATTCCTTCACATACATTTATTATGGTTTTCAATTTTTTAAATACATAAAATCTAAAATTTTCCTTTTATTGTGATCTATTTGCCTTATCTTTTTGTTTACGAGAAAAAAGGGAGAGTGAAAACTCAAGTTTGGATTTGAAAAAAAAGGAACATCCAAAATGGAAATGCACAAATGCAGAGAGAGATAATTGCAAAAAGTATCTGTGATTTTTATGGATTGTAAACTCTTTTAGTTTTTTATATAATGGGTTTTGCAATCATCGGAATAGGGGGGCGAGGCATTTTTAACTGAGTATTGACTTCCAAACCATAAGTCATTTCTAACAAAAATTATAGGCGTTACACGTCATTAATTGATCAAAACATTTACGATGATCTATTATTGTTTGGTCCGATTTTTGTAAAATAGGCAAAAAGTGGGTTGTTTGGCTCCGATAAATATCCCACCGCACGTTAACTTGAGAATTTAATTTTTTCTACTGCTTGAAATTTTTGGATCATTAGGTCATTTGCATCATCAACATGTTTTACGCATGCATATCCACCACATTTATAACATGTTAGGATCAATTAGAAATATCTTTCTTATAAAATTCCACCAATCTATTAGGGGTTGTACTAGTGGAATTTCCCAAACATGGATAAGAAAATTTTGGTGTTCATTTTTAGTACGTGAAATAATTTTCTTCACTTACATTTAATACTTTTCAATTTTTTACATACATAAACTCTAAAATTTTCATTTTGTTGTGATCTATTTGCCGTATCTTTTTGTTTATGTGAAAAATGGGAGAGAGAAAACTCAAGTTTGGATTTGAAAAAATGGAACATCCAAAATAGAAATGCGTAAATGGTGAGAGATAAAATTCCAAAAAGTATCTATGATTGTTAAGGATTGTAAACTCTTTTAGTTTTTTATATATTGGGTTTTACTTACATTAGAAGAAGGGAGGGGGGGGCGGGCTTGGCATGCTAGGCATTGTTTACTGAGTGTTGACTCCCAAACAGTAAGTATATTCTAACAAAAATTATAGCCGTTACACATCATTAATCGATAAAAAAATTTACGATGATCTATGATTGTAAGGACCACTTTTTGTAAAATAGGCAAAAAGTGGGTTGTTTGGCTATGGTAAATATCCCACCGCACGTTAACTTGAGAATTAATTTTTTTCTACTCCTTGAAATTTTTGGATCATTAGGTCTTTTGCATCTTCAACATGTTTAAGCCATGCATATCCACCACATTTAAAACATGTTAGGATCAATTAGAAATCTCTTTCTTATATATTAAGATTTTCAATTTTCGAGAAAAGGGTGAGACTACTTTTGGAATTATCCCATTTTTATTGTGTGAAATAATTTTGTTCACTTAAATTTATTAAAGTTTTAAATATTTTTCATACATAAATTCTAAAATTTTCATTTTTTTTATCTTTTTGCCTAATCTTTTTGTTTACAAGAAAAATGGGAGAGTGAAAACTCAAGTTTGGATTTGAAAAAAATTGAACATCCAAAATGGAAATGCACAAATGCTGATAGAGATAATTCAAAAATGTATTTGTGATTTTTAAGGACTGTCAACTCTTTTAGTTTTTTATATATTGGGTTTTGCTATCATCGGAAGAGGGAGAGCGGGGGGGTGGAGGATGTTGACTCCTAAACCATAAGTCATTTATAACAAACATTATAGATATTACACATCATTAATAGATCAAAACATTTACGATGATCTATGATTGTTAGGTCCACTTTTTTAAAATAGGCAAAAAGTTGGTTGTTTGGCTCTGGTAAATATCCCAGCACACGTTAACTTGAGAATTTAATTTTTTCTACTCCTTGAAATTTTTGGATCAATAGGTCATTTGCATCTTCAACATATTTCAGGGTTGCATATCCACCACATATAAACAGGTTAGGATCAATTAGAAATCTCTTTCTTATAAAATTCCACCAAGCTATTAGGGGTTGTACAAGTGGAATTTCCCAAACATGGATAATAAAACTTTGGTGGTCATATTTAGTGCATGAAATAATTTTCTTCCCTTAAATTTTTGATATTTTTCAATTTTTTGCATACATAAACTTTAAAATTTTCATTTTGTTGTGATTTGTTTGCCTTATCTTTTTGTTTACGTGAAAAATGGGAGAGAGAAAACTCAAGTTTGGATTTGCAAAAAATTGAACATCTAAATGGAAATGCACAAATGCTGATAGATATAATTCCAAAAAGTAACTGTGATTTTTAAGGACTGTAAACTCTTTTAGTTTTTTATATATTGGGTTTGCAATCATCGAAAGTGGGGGAGGGGAGGCATTTTTTCTTAACTGTTGACTCCCAAACCATAAGTCATTTCTAATAAAAGTTGTAGCCGTTACACATCATTAATCGATCAAAACCCTTATGATCTATGAATGTTATGTCCTCTTTTCGTATAATAGGCAAAAAGTGGGTTGTTTGGCTCTGGTAAATATCCCACCGCACGTTAACTTGAAAATTTAATTTTTTCTACTCCTTGAAATTTTTGGATCATTAGGTCTTTTGAATCTTCAACATGTTACGGGCATGCATATCCACCACATTTAAAACATGTTAGGATCAAATAGAAATCACTTTCTTATAAAATTCCACCAAACTATTAGGGGTTGTACTTGTGGAATTTCCCAAACATGGATAACAAAACTTTGGTGTTCATTTTTAGTGCATGAAATAATTTTCTTCACTTAAATTTATTATAGTTTTCAATTTTTCGCATACATAAACTCTAAAAGTTTCATTTTGTTGTGATCTATTTACCTTATCTTTTTGTTTACGAGAAAAATGGGAGAGTGAAAACTCAAATGCTGAGAGAGATAATTCCAAAAAGTATTTGTGATTTTTAAGGATTGTAAACTCTTTTAGTTTTTTATATATTGGGTTTTGCAATCATCAGAAGAGGGGTTGGGGGGGGGGGGGGGGGGGGGGGGGGGGGGGGGGTGGCATTTTTATCTGAGTGTTGACTCTCAAACCATAAGTCATTCTAACAAAAATTATAACCGTTACACATCATGAATCGATCAAAACATATACGATGATCTATGATTGTAAGGTCCGCTTTTTTTTAAGAAAAAGGCCTAAAGTGGATTGTTTGGCTCTGATAAATATCCCATTGCACATTAACTTGAGAATTTAATTTTTTCTATCCTTGAAATTTTAGGATCATTAGGTCATTTGCATCATCAACATGTTTTAGGCATGAATATCCACCACCATTAAAACATGTTAGGATCAATTAGAAATCTCTTTCTTACAAAATTCCATAAAAATTTATGGGGTTGTATTAGTGGAATTTCCCAAACATGGATAACAAAACATTGGTGTTCATTTATAGTGCTTGAAACAATTTTCTTCACATACATTTATTATGGTTTTCAATTTTTTGCATACATAAACTCTAAAATTTTCCTTTTGTTGTAATCTATTTGTCTTATCTTTTTGTCTACGAGAAAAAAGGGAGATTCCAAAAAGTATAAGAGATTCCAAAAACTATCAGTGATTTGTCTTATCCTAGGAAGAGGGGGCGAGGCATTTTTAACTGAGTAGTTACTTCCAAACCATAAGTCATTTCTAACAAAAATTATAGCCGTTATACGTCATTAATTGATCAAAACATTTACGATGATCTATTATTGTTTGGTCCGATTTTTGTAAAATAGGCAAAAAGTGGGTTGTTTGGCTCCGGTAAATATCCCACCGCACGTTAACTTGAGAATTTAATTTTTTCTACTGCTTGAAATTTTTGGATCATTAGGTCATTTGCATCTTCAACATATTTTAGGCATGCATATCCACCACATTTAAAACATGTTAGGATCAATTAGAAATATCTTTCTTATAAAATTCCACCAAGCTATTAGGGGTTGTACTAGCGGAATTTTCCAAACATGGATAAAAAAACTTTGGTGTTCATTTTTAGTGCATGAAATAATTTTCTTCACTTACATTTATTATACTTTTCAATTTTTTGCATACATAAACTCTAAAAATTTCATTTTTTTGTGATCTAGTTGCCTTATCTTTTTGTTTACTTGAAAAATGGGAGAGAGAAAACTCAAGTTTGGATTCGAAAAAAATGGAACATCTAAAATAGAAATGCATAAATGGTGAGAGATATAATTCCAAAAATTATCTGTGATTATTAAGGATCGTAAACTCTTTTAGTTTTTTATATATTGGGTTTTGCAAACATCAAAAGAGGGGGGGAGGGGGGGCTGGCATTTTTTACTGAGTTTTGACTCCCAAATCGTAAGTTATTTCAAACAAAAATTTTAGCCGTTACACATCTTTAATCGATAAAAACATTTATGTTGATCTATGATAGTTAGGTCCGCTTTTTGTAAAATAGGCAAAAAGTGGATTATTATACTTGAGAATTAATTTTTTTCTACTCCTTGAAATTTTTGGTTCATTAGGTCATTTGCAGCTTCAGCATCTTTAAGGCATGCATATCCACCACATTTAAAACATGTTAGGATCTATTAGAAATCTCTTTCTTATAATATTCCAGCAAGCTATTAGGGGTTGTACTAGTGGAATTTCCCAAACATAGATAACAAACCTTTGGTAATCATTTTTAGTGCGAGAAATAATTTTCTTCACTTACAATTATTATAGTTTTCAATTTTTTGCATACTTAAACTCTAAAATTTTCATTTTGTTGTGATCTATTTTCCTTTTCTTTTTGCTTACGAGAAAAATGAGAGTTTGAAAACTCAAGTTTGGATTTGAAAAACATTGAACATCTAAAATGGAAATGTACAAATGCTGAGAGAAATAATTCCAAAAAGTATCTGTGATTTTTAACGATTTTAAACTCTTTTCGTTCTTTATATATTGAGTTTTTCAATCATAGGAAGAGGGGGCCGAGGCATTTTTAACTGAGTGTTGGCTCCAAAACAATAAGTCTTTTCTAACAAACATGATAGTCGTTACACATCATTAATTGATCAAAACATTTACAATGATCAATGATTGTTAGGAACGCTTTTTCAAAAATAGGCAAAAAGTGGGTTGTTTGGCTATGGTAAATATCCCACTGCACGTTAACTTGAGAATTTAATTTTTTCTACCCCTTGAAAATTTTGGATCATTATGTCATTTGCATCTTCAACAAGTTTAAGGTATGCATATCCACCACATTTAAAACATGTTAGGATCAATCAAAAATCTCTTTCTTATAAAGGTCCACCAAGTCATTAGGGGTTGTACTAGTGGAATTTCCCAAACATGGATAACTAAACTTTGGTTTTCATTTTAAGTGCGTGAAATAATTTTCTTCACTTAACTTTAATATAATATTAAATTTTTTGCATACATAAACTCTAAATTTTTCATTTTGTTGTGATCTACTTGCCTTATCTTTTTGTTTACAAGAAAAATGAGAGAGTGAAAACTCTAGTTTGGATTTTAAAAAATTGAACATCCAAAATGGAAAAGCACAAAGGCTGAGAGAGATAATTCTAAAAACTATCTGTGATTTTTAAGGATTGTAAAATCTTTTAGTTTTTTATATATTGGGTTTTGCAATCATCAGAAGAGGGGGGCGAGGCATTTCTAATTGAGTGTTGAGTCCCAAACCATAAGTTGATTCTAAAAAATATTATAGCCGTTACACATCATTAATCGATCAAAACATTTACGATTATCTACGATTGTTAGGACCGCTTTTTATGAAATAGGCAAAAAGTGGGTTGTTTGGCTCTGGTAATTATCCCACCACACGTTAAATTTAGAATTTAATTTTTTCTACTCCTTGAAATTTTTGGATCATTAGGTCATTTGGATCATCAACATGTTTAAGGCAAGCATATCCACCACATTTAAAACATGTTAGGATCAATCAGAAATCTCTTTCTTATAAAGTTCCACCATGTCATTAGGGGTTGTACTAGTGGAATTTTCCAAACATGGATACAAAACTTGGTGTTCATTTTTAGTGCGTGAAATAATTTTCTTCACTTTAATTTATTATAGTTTTAAATTTTTTGCATACATAAACTCTAAAATTTTAATTTTGTTGTGATCTATTTGCCTTATTTTTTTTTCCGAGAAAAATAGGAGAGTGAAAACTCAAGTTTGGATTTGAAAAAAATTGAACATCCAAAATGGAAACACACAAATTCTGAGAGAGATAATTCAAAAATGTATCTGTGATTTTTTAAGGACTGTAAACCCTTTTGTTTTTTATATATTAGGTTTTGCAATCATCGGAAGAGGGGGGGGGGGGGGGGGGGGGGGGGGGGGCAATTTTAACAAACATTATAGCCATAACACATTATTAATCGATCAAAACATTTACGATGATCTATGATTGTTAGGTCTGCTTTTTGTAAAATAGGAAAAAAGTGGGTTGATTGGCTCTTGTAAATATCCCACCGCACGTTAACATGAGAATTTAATTTTTTCTAGTCCTTGAAATTTTTAGATCATTAGGTCATTTGCATCTTCAACAAGTTTTAGACGTGCATATCCACCACATTTAAAACATGTTAGGATCAATGAGAAATTTCTTTCTTATATAATTCCACCATGTTATTAGTGGTTGTACTAGTAGAATTTCCCAAACATGGATAACAAAACTTTGGTGTTCATTTTTTGTGCTTGAAATAATATTCTTCACTCACATTGATTATAGTTTTCAATTTCTTGCATACATAAATTCTAAAATTTTCATTTTGTTGTGATAAATTTGCCTTATCTTTTTGTTTTCGGGAAAAATGGGAGAGTGAAAACTCAAGTTTGGATTTGAAAAAAAATATAACATCCAAAATGGAAATCCACAAATGCTGAAAGAGATAATTCCAAAAAGAATCTGGTATTTTTAAGGATTGTAAACTCTTTTATTTTTTTATAAATTGGGTTTCGCAATCATAGGAAGAGGGGGGTGGGGGTGCAAGGCTTTGTTAACGGAGTGTTGACTCCAAACCATAAGTCATTTCTAACAAAAATTTTAGTCGTTGCACATCATTAATCAATAAAATCATTTATGATGATCTATGATTGTCAAGTCCATTTTTTGTAAAATAGGCAAAAAGTGGGTTGTTTGGTAAATCTCCCACCACACTTTAACTTGAGAATTTAATTTTTTCTACTCCTTGAAATTTTTGGATCATTAGGTAATTTGCATCTTCAACATGTTTCAGGCAAGCATTTTGATGTATAATTTGTTTACATCGGCTTTAATACCTCGCAAGCGTACAAATCGTTCATGTAATTCAGCGGAAGCGAGGGTCATATCCTCAGGGAGGACTAAATTTTGTGTATTCTTCAGTCAACTAGCCTAACCAAATATGATGAATTAATATGAACTAAAAACTAATTATATCCTAAATTATCAAGCAATCATCTGGTTAACTACTTGCATAATAGGAAACGTCAACTCTGGATTTTACGGTGATTCGTGCCTATCTCGAGCGTCACGTAACCACCGATCCGATTTCTCAATCCTTGCATCTATCCCCTCTCGGGCGCAGAGAGTGAAAGATAGAAATCGGATTAAAATACCAAAATCCAACTTCAATTATAATCCTACCCTAATTATCTAATTTAATCAAATATCTGGAAAACAAATATTCAATAAACATTAATTATCAAATCAGATTCAATAAACATTCAAACCTAAGTTCAAACTATATAAAAGATAAAATTCAAAAATGATGAATTACTCCCCTTCTCCTTCCTCTTGCTCGGGCAGCAACTCGTTCACACGGGTGCTGCAATTTTTCCCGAAATTGGTGGCGTCGGGTAGCAATAGTGAGTGGCCGGAGGTAGAGATGACGCCGGCGACGATGAGTAGAAGCCGACGGACGGAGGTTACGTCCGACGAAGAATGAAATAGAGATAAAGTTCTCCAACTGGCTCTCTCGAGTCTTGGTCGGAGTTGGAATCGCTCCGGGAATAGTTGGAAATATGTAACTGACGCCGGAGGATGGTCGGAAAGCGAAGTTGGCACCGGAGAAGCCCTCTCGGATCACTTCTCGGCCTGGCGAGCGTCGACTGTCGAACTCTCCTCAACGGAGACTCTCTCAAGATCTCCTCGGGTTTGTTCTTGGTTGCTGGACGGCAGTGGACGGCGGTGGACGACGGTGGATGACGGTGGATGACGGTAGTGCGGCGACCGACGGTGGGGAAACTCCTCTCGGGTCTTCCCCTGTTTCGATTGACGGTGCTCCTTTGTTTGGTCGATACTCTATTTTCTGTTCACGCTCTCCTCCCCTCCGTTCGACGCTCCCCCTTTTGCTTTAAATACGATTTTTCTTATTTTAAAATGATTTGCCCTAAAAATTACCTCCATTTCACTAAGGGAATTTTGGTAAATATCTTCTTCTCCACCCAAATTCTCCTGAAATTCCATAATTGAATCTATAAAAAGCATTTCAGGAAGAAATAACCTTAAAAATAATGAAATATAATTCAGGAGAGAGAAATATGCAATATCGACAGTGATTAATGCCAAATTCAATAAATGCTCATTTCATTTGAAAACCGATAAATAACCACCTATAACACAATTATAAAGTTTATTCTATTATAATTAACCTAGTTCTCATGTCAGAATATGGCAATCTATCACACCCCCAAACCTAAATCTTTGCTAGTCCCTAGCAAAACAACAATCGAACCAAAATTAAGCCTAGGAAAACAAATTGCCACTTTCGTAGGGAGCACGATTGCATTTAGCACATGCAACAAGCCGTTAAACCCCTACTCTACAGTAGTGGACGAGTTATGTCTCGTGAGGGTTTGTATGGAATTTACCCACAAAATTCATCTAAATTAATAATATAAAAAGAAAAATTGAAGAAAATTTACTCCTCATTAGCGTATGACTAACACTTAGTATCGTAAAATATCTGAAAATCATATGAGATCTTGTGAAATTTGAAAACCTGTGTAAAATATAGCCTATTATCAATCCAAATACACTCATGTTACTCCACCTGAACCAATGTGATCCATAAGTTATTACTTCAATAGAACAAAGAGGCAACAAATAACAATAAAATCCTGGTCACATCACAATTAAGAGAAAATAGTAAAGTAAGCCTATTGTCTTACAATCTCACAAAAAAAATATACCAATTTCAATCTTGATCTGCAACTTCTTTCAAATTACAATGCATCATCAAAGTTAAGGAAACTCATTGCTTCCAGATTTAAAACCATTTTACGCTATTACCAGCGCACTTTTGCTATTACCAACGTAATTTTTTTTCTTCACTGAATACTTTGGTATTACTACCATTTTCTATTTGTCTTCACTATACATGCACTTATTTTTAAGTAACCGACTGTTCCGGTGCATGTCCCTGGGTTTGCCCAGGCTGTTTCTGAAGTTATCTGTCTTTTGCAAGCAAGAGCATTTCCATTTGCATTCATACATTACAACAAGGAATTTCACTGAGGTATAAAAAGGAATGAGTTCAAACAGGCATACAAGACTATTCAGGCTAACATAGATCAACACTAGATTTACATGTTCTCTTTTGCAACTAAGTTCCAAGTCTAATGCGATAGTAAGTTATCCCACTGAATTCTCATGGATCACAACAAATGATATCAGATTTCTAATAGGCATATTCTACACAGTTTTACGAAAAA
>NW_027181787.1:0-59259 GCF_029961685.1 Aristolochia californica
ATAATCATTGATTGGTTAATTATCCAATTTCTATAATTAATTAAACCATTAGGTTTATTTATTATATTCCCTTATGTTATTTTTTAATTTTTTTTTAATTTTATATAATTTATTCATGTCACGTGTAATTATTTTTTTAATTTATAATAAACTATAATCATTAATTGGTTTAATTATCCAGTTTTTATAATTAATTAAACCATCAGGTTTATTTATTATATTCCCTTTATGTTATTTTTTAATGTTTTTATTAATTTTATATAATTTATTGTTGTCACACGTAATTATTGTTTTAATTTATAATAAACTATAATCATAAAAGGTTACTTATTCTCTTCTTTATTTAGAAAGAACACTGGAATATGTTTTCCAAGCACTAACACTGGAATCTGTTTTCCAGCCACTTCAACTGACTTGGACTAACACCTAAACATGAGTTGAAGTGGAAGCCATTCATCTCACTTCAATTCAATTTTCCACTTCATTTTAGTCCCATCTATCACATCTTGTTGGCCGAGAACCTTGATTTCAGAGACACGACAATTGCCTTTCAAATAAGCAGCCAATACCACATTAACTGTTGCGAATTCTCCTGTAAATCTGGTTTGACACAAAAGAAGGTTTTTGGATTTCATTTCTATGCACGATAATTTATTCAAAGGATTCGATCACATAAACTAAAGAGATGACAAAGCCAGATTAATGCCCAATTGTCTGTTCTTAAAATTAATGCCAATGATGTTAAAGAGGAACTTTTTTTTTCACAAATCCTTATGTTTTCCACTCACTCTCCCACTCTTTCTCTCTCTTTACATTGCATTTGACCATGAGAAAATTTTCATTACTTCTCTTTTCCGAGCTTGGCACTTTCCAGATACTTCAGAGACGAAGAATAGTTGCAGGTAATGAGATAAGAGGCAGCATGCTGGAATGTTTCAAAGGATGATCCTTCACCTAACAATGAAACAAGATGAAGCACCATGGGCAGAGCTATGCGGAGAACTCCATTTTCAGATACTTGTCTGCCAGTGGCAAATGGTCCAAATTGAGCCATTTTGCTCTTAGTTTTTGCAATGAAATTAGAGGAATTCTCGTAGTTTTCGCAATGAAATTTAGTGAGAAAAATTTACATGTTTACTACTTCAATGAAGGGAATGAGTTCGTCATGAGACTGGTAAGAGTCAAAGATGTCATCACTTATGTAGACGAAACGAAATGTTTTGTGAGCTGATCAACCTTGTTGTTTGAAAATCTTGCATCGGGACCGAGTGCAAACCATTTGAAGGGCAAAATCCTTTTACATACGTGAGTCCTTCACAAAGCAATTAATGGAATGATTTTTTGTCCAAACTTGTCTACCTAATTTGTCCAAATTAACAGAACACATCAGACCATTTTATAGCTAAGGTGACTGACAATTAATGGAGCAAGTAATGTTACTTAAAATGAAAGCTGCAAATCGATCAAACGTAACTTGCATGAAAACACCCGGAACCAAATAACCTGGCAACCAAATGGCAATGCTTGATAGAGTCAACCCTGGGACATTCATTATTCCTTGAGTTACTCTCGAAACAACCCTTGCATCCATAAAGAAAACAACAAATATAAGATCGATCATATCAAGTGGCGCGACAAAGAAAAAAAAGGCAAGTCTACAATATTATGACAAACAAGAAATCAAAATTTGAAGTAGAGTGTCTACACATACGATCATTGCCTAGCTATTGATTGCTTTAAGAAACTCTTGTTGGAGTGCATGCTTCTCCATTGCTAGGGGCCAAGAGACCCGTTCAATTCAAGTTTTGTAACACTAGTTTGAAAAACTGTTTTCTTACAACTTGAACTATTATAACTAAACTACTTAGACATAATAAACGCAAGAATATTCCTTTTGATGTTTAGCATATGCAATAAGTGGACATGCACAAACCATAACTTACTCATTGACAAGCTCTGAAAAAAAATATTGTGATACTTGAAAGGAGCTCTAGGAAGAGGGTTTCTCTATAAAAACCATGGTCACTTGAACATAGAAAGGTTATTAGATGCTGACAAGGCCGCATCCACAGATGATAGAATATCTACTTGGGGATATTGTACAATGGTTGGAGGGAACTAGGTTACATGGAGAAGCAAGAAGCATAATGTAGTTGCAAGGTCCAGTGCAGAATGTTGAATTTATGGAAAAGAGGAAAAAATCATTGACTTGATGTAATCTGAGTACATGAACCCCTATTTAAAATAGAGGATAGTAGTAGAGTCCAATTACAATTAAACTACCCTTGTCCCAATTACACCCAAACTCCAACACTTAAAGATAAGTCCTAGCATAATTAAATAACTCAACATAAATAAAAGACTTACATAACTAAAACACCTTTAATTGAGACTCTTCTATGAGACCTTCTGTGAGACTCCTGTAAAACTCCATCATATTAATTCTAGCTCTATGATACTTCTTAATATGAGAGTCTTGTAAGAGCTTTCTATATCTTTTCTTCAACACAAGAGCAGAATATTGGGCCATGACACACACAGTTAGTGAGCTTCTATGGATCAAGTCTCTTCTCACTGAATTGAGATTTCATAAAGAAGTTCCTATGGATCTACATTGTGATAATCAAGCGGCAATTCATAACACCTCAAATCTGGTATTCCATGAAAGAACAAAACACGTTGAGGTGGATTGCCACTTGATACGAGAGAAATTCCAACCTGACATATTATCTCTCAAACATATCTCCACATAAGGGCAAGTTGTAGACACTCTCACCAAACCAATCATTCATAAAATCATTTCCACCATTTACAACAAGCTGGACATCTACGATGTTTTCTCACCCTTAAGTGTTAGAAGGTGGGACCAGACCCTCCATGCCCACACGAGGTGGAATGACGAGTCATCACATGAGGTGGAAGATTTGGAAATCTTCCTTGATTAATGTAATTAATTGATCATCCTTTGATTGATGTCATTTAGCTAATCATGATTGATGTAAGTAGAGATACTAATTGATTGAAGAGTTTTCCTAAATATGGTGTTGGTTGAAGCCTTCAATCTAGCTCTCCTCTTCTCAAATTCCTAGAAGAAACTCTCCTAGCCTAAAGTCTCTCGTCTCCATTTTTTCTTATCTTCTCTCTACCTGAGCTCTCTCTCTCTCTCTCTCATTTTGCTCGAGGTTTCAAGCATGGAGTCTTAAATTCAACAACCAGCAACAGAAAATCTCTCATGACTGCTTTTGTTGTCTCTGGTAGAAGTCCAGGTAGTTGGGTGCAAGGTTTACTAGAGCCTCCAATGCACTAGGAGTGAACTTTGGAGAAAAAAATAACAAATAGAAGATGGCTGGTTACTGTACAAACAACTCCTATGTTGAAGAACTTTCTTAAGGCATTCCTATATAATATTTTCACTCCGAAAGGTGTCTAGGTGTGCTCCATCTCTTGACCAGTTCACCCATGTAAAGCATATGTTAGCCCAGAGCTAAGAAGCTTGTATGGATACATAGATGGGCAGTAATGCTCATCCACATAACAGGGGGCGGTAGAACTCTTTGAACTTGGGATATGAAGTACTAACACAACAACCTCCATAGCATAGTTTTCAATTATTGGGAGGGAGTCAAGGACTCAAAAGGGCAATAAAGCAATAGAAAAGAAAACAACAATAAAGACAAAACTAAACTAAACTAAACTAAAGACAGAAAACCTACTATAATACCATGTTGAATTTTTGGAAAAGAGAACACTTCATTGACTTGATAATAATTGAGTACGATCAACCTCAATTTACAAAAAAAAAATAAGTAGAATCATATTACAATTAAATTATCCATGTCCCAGTTATAACCAAAGTCTAACAAGTAAAGAAAAGGTTTAATATAATTAAGTAATTAAACATAAATCAAAGACTAACATAACTCAAACATATGTAAAAAGCACCTCTTCTATGACTCTTTCTTCCTATGAGACTCTTTGACTCCAACATATTAATTTTGGCTCTGTTAGACTTCTTGTTATGAGAATCAAGTTAGACTTTTCCATACCTGCTCATCAACACATGCGTTGAGAGGTTAGCAATGCTTATGATTCAATAAGGTTCTTACTAAAGTAATGTTGATCATTCTTTGCTTGGTTGGTGTAATCATACTACTTTGATAGTCATGTTTGTCTATGTTGTTGATACGGTCATTACAAGTACTAATTAGAAGGTTATTGTTGAATGAAGGCAACATAAGCCAAATAATTTGAAACTAAGAACTAGGAGATTTTCAAATACTTTCTCATAATTGACGTATGTCAAAAAAAATCTGAAATTTTTATTTGTCTACAAAAACGTATGTGTCAAATTTGGTCAAGGAATATATTATACTTGCTTGCAAGTAGTGTTCTACTCCTCTTGAAGTAGGACATATGTTATGTCTTACAAAAGGAGACCAATTGAATTCTAGGTATTAAAGATTGATCGGCAAATGTCTAAGTTTTTCATTGATTAGACCTGATATTACTCATTTTAATTAATATTGTCAGTTAACTCTTGCATGCCCCTCAAGTACTACATACGGTTGTAGTGCCCAAGATTTTAAAGTACTTGAAAGGCATGTTGCATGTGAGAGGCTTTTTTTAGGAGAGATTTGCATGTTTCACATTTCCTCCAAGCTTCAGGTTGCAAAAATCTTCACCATTCCGAGTGAATAGTTCAAAGATATTGCAAACAAGCTAATACTTAGCAACATTTACATCTCAGCTTAAGAGGGAATGTTGAAGGCATATACTTTTATTTTATTTTTCCTACTTTATACTTCATTACTATTTTCCTCTCATGTAATTCATGTAGTTTTTTAGTAATAAATGAGAGAGGGGCAAAAGATATAATTGCAACTAGTTGGCGCTGCTTAGAAAGTAAGAACATTGGTGCACCTCCTTTAGTAGGGGTGTGAAATTATTCCACACCTCATCTCTTGTGGATTATTTTTAGTTCAAAGACTCCACAAGAGGAATATAAGGTGAAGTCTCATGTCTCAAGGGAGTTGTTGTGGTGTGCAATTACTTTCTTTTCCTTCTCCCACTATTCTCTTCTCCTTGAGTTCTCCTTCTTCCTCTCTTACACTCTTTCTCCTCCAACAATCTTTTGATTTATTTTCTTCTTCCATTTATCTTTTGATTTTGATATCTATTTTTGGTTTTCGCACAATACTTGAGCCGGCATTAATTTTTTAAAACTTAAAAAAGAAAACAATAGTTTCAAGATCATTAGCAAAAGGACACAAGTTGTAAATTTATGTTGCTTACATATCTATCTCTTGACCTCAAGTTCCACATAATAAACCAACTTTTCTCTTTTTACAATCAGTGGGCTCTTCAAAATGTATGTAATCTAGTTTTTTATGAATGTGCTAAGCAAATTGAATTCAATTATCACCTTACTCACGAGAAGATTCAATGAGGACTTATTTAAATTACATACATACCAATAAATAAGCAATTGGTAGATATATTCATAGCGCCACTTTGGAACAATCCCATCATTTAATTTGGGAAGTTAGTCATATAAGAAGATGTACAATTCATTCATTAAAAAGTATGTAAGTGGGGGAATGAAAGTTTGAAGTTCATCTTCATTTCCAGATTAATATACATTTCATTCATCTACATGAACTTCATCTTCGAACTTGGTGTTAGTGTTGACGACTTCGTGTGTATTGGAAAATAGTTTCCAGTGTTAGTGCCCCGACATGAGAAAAATATAAAAAACAAGAGAATCCCTAAACCCTAACAGTATACTTAATTAAAACATAATCCTTAAACCCCAAATTAGGTAAAACATGCATTATTACTAGACGAATAAGTAATTTAATGTATAATTAAAATATATTAATATACTAATTAATTAAATTATATATTATATAATTTAATGATTATATTTTATTGTACATTAATACAGTAATTACGTGAACCAATGAAATACACACATGATTAATTATAAAAAATAAATATTATAAATAAAATAAACAAATGTACTAAGTTCAATTATTAATTTATTAATAAGATATGATTTACTTTAAGATAAAAAGGAAAGATTAAAAAAAATTGATCTAATCATAACTTTAATCCACTATATATTTGTACGTATTATTAGTTAATAAAATGTTTCTTTTAAATTTAAAACCAATGATTTTATTAAATAAAAAACGGATCAGATAAACCAAAATAATTGATGAAGTGTTTGATTTAAAAATATCTTAATTACCACTATTAAACCAATAATATAATACAATAATTAAAAATAAATATAATGAATAAATAAAGAATTATTTTATTAATAAAAGAAGATGGCTTATTCAATGCCTGAGCGATACAGTTAACTGCATCAATGAATTTACTACTGTCATCAGTAGGTAATTCGCTTCTCTTTCTACGACGACTTGAAGACGACACGTTACTTCTGCGAGATTGCTAAGTTGTCGACTTATTATCACTAATGAATTATGATGGAGTTTTCCTAACTACATCGACATCCTCAGGATCGTCCATCGGGATAGGATCCGAATCATGGAGGAGTTCATCGCCTAGATGTACAGGAGTTATACTAGTTGTCCCCATGGTTATTGAGTTTCCCACTACCAAAGCCAATTTGTCATAAAGGAGGTAGCCTTATTGTATATACTTTTAAGCATCTCTATACTCCTACAAGAATAAAACATCCTTTAAATGACTTGGAATAGAGTTCTAGTAATGCGAAAAACATACAAAATATTTTATAGTACATCATGATTTACTGACCTTTAAATAGTCTTGCCATACAGAATGACTTGCAGTAACTCGTTGTGTGGTTGCATCCTAGCCAAACCTCCTGGTGTTGAGACAACTAGTTACCATTTGGTATATTTTCTTCCATGATCTTGTTTGATTCTTGAGTTGCTCAACAATTATTTTACTGACTACGTCTTCGTTGAACTTATTGACACAATCCATATATACCTCTTGCTTCAAAACCCTATTGGGCATCTTGTTCCCTATATTAACCAGCTAGACCAAAAGATCGAGCATTTTGTTGTCTTCTTAAAAGGTCATAATGTAATAAGATCGAGCAATTGATTGTCTTCTTACAACCATTTATAATCTAAATCCGAGATGGTCCTCATGGATTTTTTTTTCAGACAACCATTAACCGTCATGGAAACAAAAACCATACCAAAGAAAATACCATGTGGTGGATATTTATAACCTCCAAATCTCTTCACCACATGGCCAAATCATTCCATAGCACTTGAAAAATTTTCATTAACGTTCTAAAACATTCAAAAATTAATCAAACTATTTCCATTGTAGATACACTAAACAATGGAAACACACACACACACACACACATAAAGTCCATATTCATCGAAAACCGTTGGTAGTGCCCCAATAGACTTCACAGTCACTACAAACTGTACCTCGTCAGTGATGGGGGTCGGGTTTCGTTGGCTAATGGACGCCGGTGTAGGCAACTCAACCTTGTTTGAACTGGACTAAACACCCCAAACTCTAATCCCTAACCCTAAATCCTTAACCCTAATTCCAGAACCTAAACCCTAAACCATAGATCTTCAAACCCCTAAAAGTCCCTAACCCTAAACCCTAAACCCTATCACCCCAAAATCGAGAACCCTAATATTTTTTACAAACCCTAAATCCAAAACCTGTCAATACCAAGCACTAAGCCCTAAATACACAAAACCCTAACCCTAACCCTATAAAGACAAAATTGAACCATAAATCCCATAAACCTTAACCATAAATCCCAAAATTACACAAAAAAATAAAATTAAATCAAATACATCACCCAAGAGTATGCCCAATATCCAGCTTGAGTCAACTCTTTTATTCTTCACCGAATAGGTGATTTGTATTTGAGCTACCCTTAAAAAGTGAGTAATCTCTATATTAAGCCCTAAAATTGAGCCTTTTTTCGCCTTTAAAATTGAGCCGAGTGTGCTTCAAACAATAACCATTTTGATTACTATATAGAGTTTTTCGTAATGTTATGAGTGATTTTCTTCTCCCACGATATGTTTTGTCCAAACTGGATTTCTATGTCCTTTTTATCCTCAGCTTGAAGGGGAGAAATAAAAGAAGAAGTAGGGGTAGCATCGAACCAAGTCGGTTTGTGAGTATCTTGAGTTCAACTCGATTCCCGATAAGTTCGATTTTAAATAACCGGATCCCGAATTCCATTCAAGATCGTATTTCCGACTCGTTTAAGTAAACAAGCCAAATTTGAATGAGGTTCGGTTTGGTTCTCAAACTCACGACCTAGCTCATTTAGTTAAACCCAACATATAATGAGTTTTAGCCATTTTTGGGAGTTGGCGCGAGGCTCGAGACTCGAGACTTGGGACCCGGGATCGACGGAGGAAAAGCGAACGCCGAATTTGACGCTTCCCAAGCTTCCACACCCAAACCCTAATTTATCGCCATTTATTGTGCTTTGACAATAACAGCCAGTGAAGAAGATGCTACCAGACAATAGCATATAACCCTCGAGAACAACTTGAGATATTTGTACTACAAGAATCAGAACCAGTTGTTGGACTCATTTCTCTGCTTCATCCTATAAGAACTCTTCTCTCTGTCAATATTCCCTTGTTGCTCCACCATCCTTTCACCAAACAAGATTTTAAACAGCGTAAGTTATCACCCACTTATAAAGCTGTGTGAGGGATTCGTGTGGGGTAGGGAGAGTTTTTTTAGCTGGTAGGAGATGGAAGTAGAAACCAAGAAATAGAGCTTGTTCAAGAAGATTGTGAGTGGTTGGCTGGACAACTAATCGATTATCACAGTTCTCTCTCCAACAATTTTGAATAAAGACGAGAGAGAGAGAGAGAGAGAGAGAGAGCAGCACAAAATTTAGAATTGATTGGGTCAGAGGGTCACGTGGTGGATTCAGAAGGGATGTGATATGAGTTGTCGGGTTGAAAGGCGATTTATGGGGCCCCTTGTTCTTTACTTTACAGGGAAATTGCCAGAATTTCAAATAACTTCTTGAAAAATGTATCCAATTTTATGTAGAGATGATACCCAATTTTAAGAAAAAATTATATATAATTTTATATATAGTTTATTTGACATGTATTTTTTTCAAAGTTTTAAATGTAGGTTAGAGCTCAAAATGGCTCAAGCTCTAGCTCGATTTTGGTTAAAATTATTGTGTCCTAGCTCGATTCCAATTTTAAACTCGAACCTAGACTCAGCTTGGGCTGGAGTTCGAAGTATTTACATCAAACCCAGCTCAAACATATGCAGATTGGAACAAGGCTCGACTCAATGCCACCCCTAAGAAGAAGTACAAGAAATAAGTATTTTATTCCATATGTTCTTGTAATTTTTGTGGGACCAAAATATTTAAAATAAGGAGGAGAATAAATGATGAAGATTTAACATATATGAAAAAATTTTAGCCAATGAAGACTGAATACCAAGAATCCTTTTCATTGCAAATTGGAGTTACCAACTTGAGAAAGAACAAATATAGAAGAGTTTTTCATATTTCTAATAGTAAGAAGTCTCACAAAGTCATAATTAATATAGTGAAGTCTTGTATAAGTCTCACAGTATGAGTTCTCAAATAAGGGTTTAAGTTAAATGTGTTTTATTTTTGTTAGTCTTCCATTTATGTTCAGTTATTCAATTGTTTTAAGACTTATCTTTTAATGTTTGACTTTGGATATAACGGGACATGGAGTCTTCTTGTTTATACTACCTTGGATTAAACACCATATTTGATTGAAAAACAGGCACATGACAAAAGGTGGATGTTGTTACTTTCATAGAGAAACGAAAGGAGGCAAAGAAGCATGAGGGCAAAAATATCCAATAGGGCCATTTGAAGTTCATGACTATTTATCCTAATGAAAGAAGATAAGGGAGGTAAGACTTCCGTGACCAGAAAATAAGTTGTTCAGTCCACAGCTAAAAACCAGTATATTCGTCTTCCATATGTTGAAGATCTGGAAGGTCTGTGCTAATGGAGAATCTCATCCACCTCCTTTTGTCAACGTACTGCAAACATGGTTGCAGAAGAGCCCAATAACCACTGCAATAAGGATTATGAGCATAACCTTTAAAGAAGCAAGAGCTAAAACCACACAGATCAATAAGGTTGGAGGAATACACATCAAAATGGAACCAACAGTCCCCAGGGGTATTTTGTAAGGTTGCAAAGCCTTGGGATACTTGATTCACAGTTGTATAAATGCCACAAACTCCAAGATCATCCCAAAACAGTAAAGGAAGTTCTCTGCTGCAACAATTTCTTGAAAGCTCATCCAAGAAAGCAGTATCACCCCAGTAGAAGAGAATAAGATCCCCATCAGTGGGGTTCCATAGCGAGATCTCTTGCTGAAGAACTCTGGAAGCATTCCTCTTTCAGCCATACCAAGAAGCTGGTATGAGTCACTACTCATTTCTGCTAAAAACATTCCCATATTAGAAAATGCTAAAGCATTCCGGATCCACCAGCTCAACCACACACCGGTTATCAGTTTTGCAACACCTGAGAAATACCCATCACTCCACATTTCTTGTTGAAGCTTAATTGCTCCAGTGCCCACAGTAAAGGGTTTTGACCGTCTTACCAGGCAGGCGCAGTGACGGAACAAAAAGCAAAAATGAGCGCATATAGTCTGTCACCTAAGCTAAAACAAGCGAAAGTCTTATTTTCTTTTGTCTCAATGATTCTCCAATCCAAACAACAAAATAGAGCTTTGTCTCCCTTTTTTTTATTATGGTTTCCAAAATATGGCTTTCTCCCCCTTTTTTTTTATGGGTTCCAAACAAGCCTTAAGTGTTAAGAAAGAAACATGGAAAAGAGAGAACCAGAGAAAACATGGAAATGAAAGGTAAGAAAAGAGAGAACCAAAACAATACTTGTAGATTGATATGTGAGAAAAATATGACATAGATGTTATGCTTTCTTACATCTAGTTATTTTGTAATTGGCCTTGTAATTTAAATGTTAAATAACATTGTTAATTATCCTTACATATAAATTAAGATTTTAATTATCCTAATGATTTTTTTAATTTTAAATATTAAGTAATTTTCTAAATAAGACCTTAGATTTGTAATCTCAAATGTGGTTGACCAAATCTCTTATTTTTGTACATCTAAATCTACTATGTAACACTTTCTAAGCATAATTAACACGGCTCATTAAGGTTCTTCCATAGATGCTTCCTATAAGGGGGATAAGAATCACCATGACCAATTAACTTACCTTAGATTTAGAGAATTTTGTAATTGGGTTCTTAGGAGGGTGGTTCCCAAGTTGGGTTCTTTCTCCTTCTCTCTTTTATTTTTCAATCATATTTGAGTATCAATTAGAAAACCTTTTTATGACAAAAAAAATGTGATATTTAAATATTTTTTATTATAAAAAGAAAAATTGATGTTAACATTATACCATGGAACATATATAGTTGGTAAGATGGTAGGGTTTCAAGTTTTAAGTCTTTAGCCTATTTTAATTAAAAATAATAATTATTATAAATAAAAAATATAAAAAAATGTTGAGCCATTGATATTATATGATAATTTATTAATATAAAATAGTAATAATTATTATATATTAATGACAGATAATTATAATAATAATTGGAAGCACATAACTATAATAATACCGAGTCTAAAATATTTATCCAGTTCTTTACATGATAAACTTGGAGTTGGTTGAAATTTGATGTACTAGTCAATTTTTTATAGTTTACATGTCATGTCGGATACATTTATTTTAATTTAATTTTTTTTATGAATATTTAATTATTTTTATCAATCTAATCTTTTACCAGGTAATTATTGTCGTAAATAATAATTATTAGATATAATCAAATTATATTAAACATTAAATAGGTTTTCTTAAGTCAAAGACTCAAACGATATTTTCTATAACTCAAATTTTGGAAGACATAATAATTATATATTATACCATTTTAGTCCCATCTATCACTTCTTTTTGGCCGAGAACCCTGATTTCAGAGACACGACAATTGCCTATCAAATGAGCAGCCAATACCACATTAACTGTTGTGAATGCTCCTGTAAATCCGGTTTGACACAAATGAACGTTTTTGGATTTCATTTCTATGAACAATAATTTATTCAAAGGATTCAATCAAATAAACTAAAGAGATGACAAAGCCAAATTAATGCCCAATTGTCTATTCTTGAAATTAATGCCAATGGTGTTAAAGAGGAAATTTTTTTTTTTCACAAATTCTTTTCTTAGCTTGGCACTTTCCAGATACTTCAGAGACAAAGAATAGTTTCAAGTAATGAGATAAGACGCGACATGCTGGAATGGAGGTTTATCCTTTCAAAGGATGCTCCTTCACCTAACAATGAAACAAGATGAAGCACCATGGGCTGGCCTATGCGGTCAACTCCATTTTTGGATACTTGTTCGCTGGTGGCAAATGGACCAAATTGAACCATTTTGCTCTTAGTTTTTGCAGTGAAATTAGAGGAATTCTCTTAGTTTTTGCAATGAAAGTTAGTGAGAAAATGGTAAATGTTTACTACTTCAATGAAGGGAATGAGTTCGTCGCGAGACTGGTAAGAGTCAAAGATGTCATCACTTATGTAGATGAAACGAAATGTTTTGTGAGTTGATCAACCCTGTTGTTTGAAAATCTTGCATCGGGACCGAGTGCAAACCATTTGAGGGGCCGGTTCCCTTTACATACGTGAGTCCTTCGCTAAGCAATTAATGGTATGATTTTTTGTCCAAACTTGTCTACCTAATTTGTCCAAATTAACAAAACACATCAGACCATTTTATAGCTAAGGTGATTGACAATTAATGCAGCAAGTAATGTACTTACCATGAAAGTTGCAAATCGATCAAACGTAACTTGCATGAAAACACCCGGAACCAAATCAACAGGGCAACCAAATGGCAATGCTTGGTAGAGTCAAGCCTGGGACATTCATTATTCCTTGAGTTACTCTCAAAACAAACCTTGCATCCATAAAGAAAACAACAAATATCAGATCGATCATATCAAAGGGCGCGACAAAAAAAAGGCAAGTCTACAATATTTTGACAAACAAGAAATCAAAATTTGAATTAGAGTGTCTACACATACGATCATTTCTCTAGCTAATGATTGCTTTAAGAAACTTGTGTTGGAGTGCATGCTTCTCCATTGCTAGGGGCCAAGAGACCCGTTCAATTCAAGTTTTGTAACACTAGTTTGAAGAACTGTTTTCTTACAACTTGAACTATTGTAATTAAACAACTTAAACATAATAAACGCAAGAATATTCCTTTTGATTTTTAGCAAAAAATCACGCAAGGCCAGTTTTTCAAAAATAATTTTCTATATTATATACACACATACACACTCACAAACTCATATATATATATATATATATATATATATATATATATATATATATATATATATATATATATGTATAAGGAAACAAACCCTAACCGTAATAGAGAATCCAAAGTAATATTTGAATCAATATGTGAACTTACAGTTTGACCTTTCCAATTCCATCCATTCCGTATGATGTTTACAATAGTAATCCAAGCCACACATCTCCATCCATGATCTATAAATCTACCAAAAAGATGATCTAATAAAAAACCATGTAATGGAACCACTACAAAAGGAATAGATAAAAATAGCAGCATTTTGAAAGAATTAGAGTAAAATTAGAGAATGTATCGCAGCTTCAATTTCTTTTTTTATTTAAGCTAAGAGGAACACCGCTCTTTCCTATCAAGTAGATACACATTGTATCTCACAAACAACAAAATGTTTATATTTTCAAACAAAACATAACATTTTATGATCCCAATTTCTTGCCTGAGCATTGTTGGCTAAAAAATTATGTTGGGGACCATTAAGTTTGGTTTGAAGTGTGAAAGATGGTACCTCGAATAGAACAGTGGGTAGCTGGGCAGTATAAGGTTTGGGGTTGTATGGAGTTTAAGGCAAGCTAATGAGAAGGGTGCGTGAGAGAGAGAACGGGGGGGGGGGGGGGGGGGGGGGGGGGGGTTGGTTGGTTATGGAGTGGTGTGTATTTTGCGAAGGCTTAGTTATGAAATATAGAATGTGAAGAGAGATTAGGGTTTAAGGGTGTGCATTGGAGGAGAAGTGGTGGATATATAGAACTCGAAGGACTATGAGGTGATGGATGATGGGGCTTGGATGGAAGGGAAAGAAGAAAATGAAACTCATAGACGAAGGGGGAGGCATAGGCGTAGCTTGAGAGTTAGTAGGACTATAGGATGGGAAGGGTAGCTAGGCAAATAAAAGGAAAGCACTAAGATAACTAAAGAAAAAAACAAAAAAATAGTAACAAGCATAAATACCTTAGACAAAGGGATATTCTCCTTGGTTGGATGGTGTTGGGATCTATTGGGGGTAGAGAATAGTGATTCAAAAGGTTCATAGAGCTTCCAATTTATAGACTAGAGACTATAACTGCTTCTACTCTTTAATCTATATGGGACTAATGGAGTTAAAACCTAGAATATACTTTTTTTCTCACATTTTTTTCCATTCCTTAATTGGAGCACCTACGTAGGACTTTCTCTAGTCATTTTTATCCTTTCTTGGTTGGCACCGACTCTTTAACTCTCCTCTTAATGTGAAGTTGTTTCTTTCCAACTAGTGCAGCCTTCTAGATCCTTCTCTGCTTCCTTTCCACATTTTGTACTTGATGAAACTCTTGGTGGACGACTTAAGAGTGCTAACTTAAATGAACTTTATCTATGTCTAAACCTTCGGCACTTAAGCTTGATTCTACATTTAACCCCACACAGGGGCATTTCAACCATACTTCTTTAGCCAATCCCTTGTCTCCAACATGGTCTTTCCCTAAACACAACAAGGGTTGATATAGAAAAACGTAAAAATATAAATAAGTATCACATATGGATCCATAGCACATTTAATAAAGTCAAAAAAATTCGTAGAGAAAAGCAAACCCTCTACACCTTTTTGTGAGAGTGTCTTAGGTGAAGGACCAGTGAAGTAATAATACGTTGTGGAAAAGCAATTAGATAATCTTGAAGAAATACTGAAACCTAATTAGAAAAGAAATGTTACTTGGCACATGCAATGCTCCTATAGTTTTCAATAATGGAAGAATCGTGGAAAATAATAGAAATCTTGGTAAGGAACCCTAAGAAATAGTAGAATGGGAGAAGAATTTGTTTTAGAAGTTTTGTTAGTTACTGCAACAATGAGCATTTATATAGACTAATTTGGAAATATCGCACTCTAAGATTTTGTGTTTTCTATAGAACCCTTTACATGCTCTATTTCCAAATTTCCACATATTAAAAAAATCTCAATTATTTAATTAAAGCTTCAAGTAGAGAATAAAATCTTCTTCATATCTTAATTAATTTTCTATTGTCAAGAAAAATTTTCGGTAGATCTTCTCATTCATATAATTTTCATTTCCTTTTTTTTATAAAAAAGATTACTTATTTGTGATAGAAAATCTAGGAAAAAATTAAACTAGATGACTTCATAGAGCAACCTTCGATCATTGAAATTCAAAAAAACATTTTGTTCCTCTGTGTTCTCAAATACTAAAAAACATCTTTAGGATCCTGAAATCAAGAATAGCTGAACCCATAAATAAATTAAAACTTCACCCCTAATGATGTAAGCACGAATTGCTAGTTCTCTTCTCATGAAGACAAGAACTTAAAGGCTAGCAAGACCGAAATATTTATTACTTCTGTAGGTTTTCGACCCTTATCCAATTGCATTGTGGAAAGATTTTCCATCAACTCAACATGCTTCTTAATAAATTCACATGAGCAAATCACATATGTCCAAGAATCTAAGTCCCTAAAAGATCCTCTATAAAAAAAACTAAGAAAACTCAAAATCCTTAAGCGAACCATAAAGATGAACGAGTTCATCATCGACATAACGAATGAATAATATCTAGTTGTAGTTACCAATAAGTGCAACTATATTACGATGTCTCGAGAACCCTATGATACTATTAGAAGATAGGCCAAAGTGATTGTTGAAGAAGTATTAACGACATACCTTGAAATTGATAAGTGTTTTAGTTTCTTTTCCTTAATAACATATATTAAGGTTTCTACCCGTCATTAGAAATATGAAGTATTAGGGGAGATTTGGGGTGGCATAGAGTCGAGCCGAGCTTGAACCTGTATATGTTCGAGTTGGGTTTGATTTAAATACTTCGAACTTGAGCTTGAGCCTAAAATTGGAATCAAACTTGAACACATTAATTTTAACTGAGTTTGACCTGGGTGATAAGTGGGTAATGCCTGTCATTTACAAGATGGCGGTAAAAGAACCACAGGTATATATATAAAAAAGTCTAAATGGACTTAAACACCCATATATGTATTTATGTATGGACTTAAAACACCAACTGAAGCAACACATAAGAGGTTGGCCCAAAGGGGTATTTGAGGAAGATTTGATACTGAGGCCACCACTTCTTTAATAATAATGTCTCATCCAAAGAGACACAATAGTTGTAGCTGAAATGAGCCTAGGCCTATCTCACACGAACCAAAATCATACAAATCCTTGTAAAAGACCCATGAAATAATCTGATGCGAGTATCTGCGCCAAATAATATGATGACCAAAGAATATGTTGCGAATACCTCAAAATAATAATCCAGCCGGAGAAATAGAATGGAGTTGTGCCAAGTCAAATAGTAAACCAATATAGCCTAGTCGCAGCAGAAATATATGTAAAACTTGGGACCTGGACCAGGCCTCTGTCAGAACCGGCTTGGCAGAGTCAATGCTCAATCAGATTTTTCCTAACTTTGGAAAAATAAAATTGGGCAACAATGCCTTCTTCTTCTCCGCTTTCGAACAGAGCAAAAAACCAGAGATTCCTAATGGACAACAACAGTGAAGATACGATCGAGAATTAGAAACAAAAAAATAATTTGGTTGGCATCTTCGCCCTCCCAAAATGGCAACCCAGTGACGATGAGACTGAACAAGAAAATCAGCAACGTGTTTTTCGTGAGGATAGACAGAAGGTACCTCAAGTTTCGAGCGAAGGATCAATAATGAAAGTTGAATGTTGATGATAATTCAGCCGGATTGGTGGCCGGCTTCCTTGTAGTGAGAAGTCTTCATCTCTAGAAATGGAAACGACGCTAGCGTGGTGAATAACAACGGAGAGACAAATTTTTAGAGAATCAAAAGTTTCCAAAAATAACAATGCAGCAACGGATCGGTTGAGATTTTTTTTTTCGAAGATAGTTGCGTTGGACTGATTGAGGACTGATTGAGCAAGAGTTTTGAAAACCAGGCCTCCCATCGCTGTGAGAATAATAGCATCTCCACCTTCCTCACAATGCCAGCGCGACAATAATGTTCTTAGATGCCAATGATGTTGGTGGTTCGTGCACCGTCGATGGAGATGGCAACTTACCAAAAAAACAGTTGGAGAAGTCCAACAAAATAGTATGGAAAATCCTCAAGTCATGGAACAACAACCGAAAGTGATCAACAGTAGAGCAATGAGGGGGGGGGGGGGGGGGGGTAGAGATTTTTTCAACAACGAGATTGCCGATGTTGCTGGGAGAGCAACTTCAGAGACAAGAGAGGTATCATCACGGTAGACGGTCATGATAAAAAAAAACTCCCAGAAATAGAATAGAAGTGTAGAGGTGAAACCAAAAAGAAAATACTGGGTATAAGGACAAAGAAAAGATAAATACGAACCAAAACTGCTAGAGATAATAGATAAAAAAATATCACATTACCTCTGTGGGTTGGCTGAGTCAACTAACATAACTTGCTCTGATACCATGTTGAATTAATGGAAAGGAAAAATACTTCATTGACTTGATGTAATAAGAGTACATGAACCCCTATTTATAATAGAGGAAAGTAGAAGAGTGCGATTAAAATTAAACTACCATTGTCCCAATTACACCCAAACTCTAACACTTAAAGATAAGTCCTATCATAATTAAATAACCCAATATAAATAGAAGACTAACATGACTAAAACACCTTTATACTGAAACTCTTATGTGAGATCTGCTTCCATAATAAATTTGGCTCCGTAAGACTTCTTATTGTGTAAGACTCATCATGCTACCTTGCGTGGTCATGGTGGGTCCCACTAGCTCATGTGATCATGGTAGGTCCATATCTTATGGGTTTGGGCCATCTTCCAACACATTTGGATATGTGGGCCTTCCTTGGTCGTGTGGGCTTGGGCCCATCTTCCAATAGAAACAATTCAACCCCCTAAAGCACTGGCTAACACCACACCTGTGGAGTTTGCAGATCCCGTCAAGGTAATTCCATCCTCTCAATGTTCCTTTTGGCCCACAATATGATACTCAACCTATAACCTAAAGGAAAACACATAGAGCTTGCACTACACCCTCTACTTCTCACCCCATATCTAATTTAGTGTCTCACCATGGCTTATCTTCTTCATGTTGTCAATTTCTTGTGTCTGTCTACTCCATCTTTGTCCTCCAGTCCTATCAGAAAGATCTGAGACATCTAGGGGCATAGGCAACAATGGAAGAAGAAATGCAGGTACTCTATGAGAATCAGAGATGGGCTCTAGTTCCTCTTCCATTAGACAAAAAAACTTCTAAGTTGTAAGTGGGTCTATACGGTTAAACACAATACAGATGGGTCAATTGCATGCCTTAAGGCCCACCTCATTGCCAAAGGCTATATTCAGTGCTATGGGATCAATTATGAGGAAAAGTTCTCTTCAGTGGCCAAATTGAACTTGGTATGTATCTTATTAACTCTTGCTGCTAATTCCTCGTTGTCAGTCTATAAACTAGATGTGAAAAATATTTTCCTCAATGGGGATATATAGGAAGAAATATATATGCAATAACCATCCGGATTTGTGGTTGAGGGGGAGTCAATATGTCGATTGAAGAATTCCCTCTATGGTATGAATCAATCTCCTCAAGCATGGTTTGATAAATTTAGCCAAACATTGATATATGATGGATTTCACAGATATTCCATATATCACTCTATGTTTTCTTAAAGACACACGTAAATGGAAATTGCTTTTTGCCTTCTATGTTGATGATATTGTTTTATCCGCCAGTAATCTCGAGGTCATTTATAAAGCGAAGGAAAATATAAGTGAAGAGTTCAAGACAAGATCTTGGATTAGTTAAATACATGTAGATTGATATGTGAGAAAAATATGACAAAGATGTTATGCTTTCTTGCATCATGTTATTTTGTAATTGGCCTTGTAATTTAATTATTAAATAACAATGTTAATTTATCCTAACAAATAAATTAAGATTTTAATTATCTTAATGATTTTTTTAATTTTAAATATTAAGTAATTTTCTAAATAAGACCTTAGATTTGTAATCTCAAATGTGGTTGACCAAATGTCTTTTTTTGTGCATCTAAATCTACTATGTAGCACTTTCTAAGCATAATTAACACAACTAATTAAGGTTCTTCCATAGATGCTTCCCACAAGGGGGATAGGAATCGCCATGACCATTTAACTTACCTTAGATTTAGAGAATATGGTAATTGGGTTCTTAGGAGGGTGGTTCCTAAGTTGGGATCTTTCTCCTTCTCTCTTTTATTTTTCAATCATATTTGAGTATCAATTAGAAAACCTTTTTGTGACAAAACAAATGTGATATTTAAATATTTTTTATTATAAAAAGTAAAATTGATGTTAAAATTATACCATTGAAATAGTGTTTCAATATATAGTTGGTATGATGGGTAGAGTTTCAAGTTTTAAGTCTTTATCCTATTTTAATTAAAAATAATAATAATCATAAATAAGTAAATATAAAAAATGTTGAGCCATTGATATTATATGATAATTTATTAATATAAAATTAGAATAATAATTATATATTAATGAATAATAATAATAATAAGAAGAAGAATCATATAACTATAGTAATACATAGTCTAAAATATTTATCCAGTTCTTTACATCTTTACATGATAAACTTGGAGTTGGTTGAAATTTGATGTACTAATCAAATATTTATAGTTTACATATCAGGTCAGATAAATTTATTTTAATTTCAAATTATTTATGAATATTTAATTATTTTTATCAATCTAATATTTTACCAGGTAATTATTGTCATAAATAATAATTATTAGATATAATCAAATTATATTAAACATTAAATAGGTTTTCATAAGTCAAAGACTCGAACAATATTTTCTATAACTCAAAAATTTTGAAGACATAATAATTATATATTACACCATTTCAGTCCCATCTATCACATCTTGTTGGCCGAGAACCATGATTTCAGTGACACGACAATTGCCTATCAAATGAGCAGCTAATACCACATTAACTGCTGCAAATGCTTCTGTAAATCCGGTTTGACACAAAAGAACATTTTTGGATTTCATTTCTATGCACAATAATTTATTCAAAGGATTCGATCACACAAACTAAAGAGATGACAAAGCCAGATTAATGCCCAATTGTTTGTTCTTAAAATTAATGCCAATGATGTTAAAGAGGAACTTTTTTTTTCAAATCCTTATGTTTTCCACTCTCACTCCCTCTCTTTCTCTCTTTACATTGCATTTGACTATGAGGAAGTTTTCATTGCTTCTCTTTTCTTAGCTTGGCACTTTCCAGATACTTCAGAGACGAAGAATAGTTGCAGGTAATGAGATAAGAGGCGGCATGCTGGAATGGAGGTTTATTCTTTCAAAGGATGCTCCTTCACCTAACAATGAAACAAGATGAAGCACCATGGGCAGACCTGTGCGGAGAACTCCATTTTCGGATACTCGTCTGCCAGTGGCAAATGGCCCAAATTGAGCCATTTTGCTCTTAGTTTTTGCAATGAAATTAGAGAAATTCTCTTACTTTTCACAATGAAATTTAGTGAGAAAAAGGTACATGTTTACTACAACAATGAAGGGAAGGAGTTCGTCATGAGCCTGGTATGAGTCAAAGATGTCATCACTTATGTAGACGAAACAAAATGTTTTGTGAGCTGATCAACCCTGTTGTTTGAAAATCTTGCACCGGGACCGAGTGCAAACCATTTGAGGGGTAGGTTCCTTTCACATAAGTGAGTCCTTTGTGAAGCAATTAATGGAATGATTTTTGTCCAAACTTGTCTACCTTATTTTTCCAAATTAATAGAACACATCAGACCATTTTATAGATAAGGTGACTTACAATTAATGGAGCAAGTAATGCTACTTACCATGAAAGTTGCAAATCGATCAAACGTAACTTGCATGAAAACATCCGGAACCAAATCAACAGGGCAACCAAATGGCAATGCTTGATAGAGTCAACCTTGGGACATTCATTATTCCATGAGTTACTCTCGAAACAACCCTTGCATCCATAAAGAAAACAACAAATATCATAACGATCATATCAAAGGGTGTCGACAAAGAAAAAAAAGCAAGTCTACAATATTTTGACAAACAAGAAATCAAAATTTGAATTAGAGTGTCTACACATACGATCATTGTCTAGCTATTGATTGCTTTAAGAAACTTGTGTTGGAGTGCATGCTTCTCCATTGCTAGGGGCCAAGAGACCCGTTCAATTCAAGTTTTGTAACACTAGTTTGAACAACTGTTTTCTTACAACTTGAACTATTGTAAATAAACAACTTAAATATAATAAACGCAAGAATATTCCTTTTGATTTTTAGCAAAAAATCACGCAAGGCCAGTTTTTCAAAAATATTTTTTTATATTATATACATACACACACACAAACTCATATATATAAGGAAACAAACTCTAACAGTAATAGAGAATCCAAAGTAATATTTGAATCAATATATGAACTTACACTTTGACCTTTTCAATTCCATCCATTCCGTATGATGTTTACAATAGTAATCCATGCCACACATCTCCATCCATGATCTATAAATCTACCAAAAAGATGATTTTTACTTGTTTGGGTATGGATATAAAGAAAAAAATGAAATGAAGGAAACGGTACAAAACAAGCAAATAAAATTAGTGAGAACAAAAACCATGTAAAGGAACCACTACAAAAGGAATAGATAAAAATAACAGCGTTTTGAAAGAATTAGAGTAAAATTAGAGAATGTATGGCAGCTTCAATTTTTTTTTATTTAAGCTAAGAGGAACACCGCTCTTTCCTATCAAGTAGATATACATTGTTTCCCACAAACAACGGAATGTTTATATTTTCAAACAAAACAGAAAATTTTATGATCCCAATTTCTTGCTTGAGCATTGGTGTCTAAAGAATTAAGTTGGGGACCATACTTTGGTTTGAAGTGTGGAAGATGGTTCCTTGAATAGAATATTGGGTAGCTGGGTAGTATAAGGTTTGGGGTTGTATGGAGTTTAAGGCAAGCTAATGAGAAGGGTGTGTGTGTGTGTGTGAGTGTGTGAGTAAGTTGGGGGGGGGGGGGGGGGGTGTGGGGGTGCTTAGTTATGAAATATAGAATGTGAGGAGAGATTTGGGTTTAAGGGTGTGCATTGGAGGAGAAGAGGTGGATATATAGAACTCGAAGGTCTATGAGGTGATAGATGATGTGGCTTGGATGGAAGTGAAAGAAGATAATGAAACTCATGATGAAGGGGGAGACATAGGTGTAGCTTGAGAGTTGGTGGGACTAATGGGAAGGGTAGCTAGGCAAATAAAGGGAAAGCACTAAGATAACTAAAAAAAAAAACAAAAAATAGTAACAAACATAAATACCTATGCCAAAGGGATATTCTCCTTGGTTGGATGGCGTTGGGATCTATTGGGGGCAGAGAATAGTTATTCAAAAGGTTCATAGAGCTTCCAATTTATAGACTAGAGACTAAAACAACTTCTACTCTTTAATCTATGTGGGACTAATGGACTTAAAGCCTAGAATATACTTTTTTCTCACATGTTTTTCCATTCCTTAATTGGAGCACCTTAAGAGGACTTTCTTGAGTCATTTTTACCTTTTCTTGGTTGGCACCGACTCTTTAACTCTCCTCTTAACGTGAAGTTGTTTCTTTCCAACTTGTGCAGCCTTCTAGATCCTTCTCTGCTTCCTTTCCACCTTTTGCACTTGATGAAACTCTTCGTGGACGACTTAAGAGTGCTAACTTAAATGAACTCTATCTATGTCTAAACTTTCGGCACTTAAGCTTGATTCTAAATTTAACCCCACACAAGGGCATTTCAACCATACTTCTTTAGCCAATCCCTTGTCTCCAACATGGTCTTTTCCTAAACACAACAAAGGTTGATATAGAAAAATGCAAAAATTATAAATAAGTTTCAAATATGGATCTATAGCACATTTAATGAAGGAAAAAAAATTGGTAGAGAAAAGCAAACCCTCTACACCTTTTTGTGAAAGTATCTTAGGTGATGGACCAGTGAAGTAATAATACGTTGTGGAAAAGTGATTTGATAAACTTGAAGAAATACTGAAAAATAATTATAAATAGAATGTTAGTTTGGCACACACAATGCTCCTATAGTTTTCAACAATGGAAGAATCGTGAAAAATAATAGAAATCATGGTAAAGAAACCTATGAAATAGTAGAATGGGAGAAGAAATTGTTTTAGAAGTTTATTTAGTTTTTGCAACAATGAGCATTTATGTAGACTAATTTGGAAATATGGCTCTCTAAGATTTTGTGTTTTCTATAGAACCATTTACATGCTCTATTTCTAAATTTCCACATATTAAAAAAATCTCAATTATTTAAGAAAAGCTTCAAGTAGAGAATAAAATCTTCTTCATTTCTTAATTATTTTTCTATTGTCAAGAAAACTTTTCGCTAGATCTTCTCAATCATATAATTTTCATTTCCAATTTTTTTATAAAAAAAGCTTACTTATTTGTGATAGAAAATCTAGGAAAAAATTAAACTGGATGCCTTCATAGAGCAACTTTCGATCATTGAAATGCAAATAACATTTTGTTCCTCTGTGTTCTCAAATACTAAAAAACATCTTTAGGATCCTGAAATCAAGAATAGTTGAACCCATAAATAAATTAAAAGTTCACTCCTAATGATGTAAGCTCGAATTGGTAGTTCTCTTCTCATGAAGACAAGATCTTAAAGGCCAGCAAGACCGAAATATTTATTACTTATGTAGGTTTTTGACCCTTATCCAATTGCATTGTGGAAAGAATTTCCATCCACTCAACATGTTTCTTAATAATTTCACATGTGCAAATCACATATGTGCAAGAATCTAAGTCCCTACGAGATGCTCCATAAAAAAACCAAGCAAAATCAAAATCCTTAAGTGAACCATAAAGATGACCGAGTTCATCATCGACAGAATGAATGAATAATATCTAGCTGTTGTTACCAATAAATGCAACTATATTGCGAAGTCTCGAGAACCCTATGACACTATTAGATGATGGGCCAAAGTGACTATTGAAGAAGTATTAATGGCATACCTTTAAATTACTAATTACTAAGTGTTTTAGTTTCTTTTCCTTAATAACATATATTAAGGTTTCTACCCATCATTAAAAATATGAAGTATTAGGGGAGATTTGGGGTGGCATAGAGTCGAGCCGAGCTTGAACCAGTATATGTTCGAGTTGGGTTTGATTTAAATACTTTGAACTTGAGATTGAGCCTAAAATTGGAATCAAACTTGAACCCAATAAATTTAACTGAGTTTGGCTTGGGTGATAAGTGGGTAATGTCTGTCATTCACAAGACGGCGATAAAAGACCCACGGGTATATATCTAAAAAGGTCTAAATGGACTTAAAACACACATATATGTATTTATGTGTGAACTTAAAACACCAACTGAAGCAACGCATAAGAGGTTGGCCCAAAGTGGTATATGAGGAAGATTAGATACAGAGGCCTCCACTTCTTCAATAATAATGTCTCATCCAAAGAGACACAATACTTGTAGCTGAAATGAGCCTAGGCCTATCTCACATGAACCAAAATTATAAAAATCCTTGTGAAGGACCCATGAAATAATCTAAAGCGAGTATCTGTACCAAATAATATGATGACCAAGGAATATGTTGTGAATACCTCAAAATAATAATCCAGCCAGAGAAATAGAATCGAGTTGTGCCAAGTCAAATAGTAGACCAATAAAGCCTTGTTGCAGTAGAAATATATGTAAAACTTGGGACTAGGACATGTATATAGTGGAAAAAAAATAAATTTTGGTCAGAACCAGCTCGGCAGAGTCAACGTTCAATCAATTTTTTCCTAACTTTGGAAAAATAAAATTGGGCAACAATGCCTTCTTCTTCTCTGCTTCCGAACATACCAAAAAACCAGAGATTCCTAAGGGACAACAACAATGAAGATACGATCGAGAATCAGAAACAAAAAAATAATCTAGTTGGCATCTTCGCCCTCCCAAAATGGCAACCCAGCAATGATGAGACCGAACCAGAAAATTAGCAACTTTTTTTTCGTGAGGATAGACAAAAGGTACATCAAGTTTCCAGCACAGAATCAGTAATGAAAGATGAATATTGCTAATATTTCGGCCGCATCGGTGGCCGACTTCCTTGCAGTGAGAAGTCTTCATCTCTAGAATTGGAGATGATGCTAGCACAGTGAATAACAATGGAGAGACAAATTTATAGAGAATCAAAAGTTTCCAAAAATAGCAATGCAACAACGGATCGGTAGAGATTTTTTTTTTCGAAGATAGTTGTGTCGGACTGATTGAGCAAGAGTTTTCAAAACTAGGCCTTCCATCCCTGCTTGAATAATAGCATTTGCACCTTCCTCGCAATGCCAATGCGACATTAATGTTCCTAGATGCCAATGATGTTGGTGGTTCGTGCACGGTCGATGGAGATGGCAACTTACCAAACGATGGAGGTTGCAAATAATCTGCACCAAAAAAACAATTGGAGAAGTCCAACAAAACATCATGGAAAATCCTCAAATCATGGATCAACAGCCGGAAGTGATCAACAACAGAGCAATGGCGAGGCAGAGATTTATTCAACAACGAGCTCGCCGATGATGTTGGGAGAGCAACTTCAGAGACAAGAGAGGGATCATCGCGGTAGACGGTCATGATCCAAAAACTCCCAAAAATAGAATAGAAGTATAGAGGTGAAACCATAAAGCAAATAATGGGTATAGGGACAAAAAAAGATAAATACTAACCTAAAATGCTAGAGATAATAGATAAGAAAATATCACATGACCTCTGTGAGTTGACTGAGTCAACTCACATAACCTGCTCTAATACCATATTGAATTAATGGAAAGGATAAATACATCATTGACTTGATGTAATCAAGGTACATGAACCCCTATTTATAATAGAGGAAAGTAGAAGAGTCCGATTACAATTTAACTACCTTTGTCCCAATTACACCCAAATTGTAACACTTCAAGATAAGTCCTAACATAATTAAATAACCCAATATAAATAGAAGACTAACATGACTAAAACACCTTTAAACTGAAACTCTTATGTGAGATCTGCTTCCATAATAATTTTGGCTCTGTAAGACTTCTTATTGTGTAAGACTCATCATGCTACCTCGCGTGGTCATGGTGGATCCCACCAGCTCATGTGATCATGGTGGGTCCATATCTTATGGGTTGGGCTATCTTCCAACACATTTGGATATGTGGGCCTTCCTCGGTCATGTGGGCTTGGGCCCATCTTCCAATAGAAACAATTCAACCCCCTAAAGCACTGGCTAACACCACACTTGTCGAGTTTGCAGATCCCATCAAGGTAATTCCATCTTCTCATTGTTCCTTTTGGCCCACAATATGATACTCGACCTATTACCTTAAGGAAAAAACATAGAGCTTGCACTACGCCCTCTACTTCTCACCCCATATCCAATTTTGTGTCTCACCATCGCTTATCTTCTTCATGTTTTCAATTTCTTGCATCTATCTACTCCATCTTTGTCCCACAGTCCTATCAGGAAGCTCTGAGACATCTAGGGGTGCAAGCAACAATGGAAGAAGAAATGCATGCACTCTATGGGAATCAGAGATGGGCTCTAGTTCCTCTTCCATTAGACAAAAAAACTTCTAAGTTGTAAGTGGGTCTATACGGTTAAACACAATACGGATGGGTCAATTGCATGCCTTAAGGCCCACCTCATTGCCAAAGGCTATATTCAGTGCTATGGGATCAATTATGAGGAAAAGTTCTCTTCAGTGGCCAAATTGAACTTGGTATGTATCTTATTAACTCTTGTTGCTAATTCCTCCTAGTCGGTCTATAAACTAGATGTGAAAAATATCTTCCTCAATGGGGATATAAAGGAAGAAATTTATATGCAATAACCACCTGGATTTGTGGTTGAGGGGGAGTAAATATGTTGATAGAAGAGATCCCTCTATGATCTGAAACACTCTCCTCAAGCATGGTTTGATAAATTTAGTCAAACATTGATACAAGATGGATTTCACAGATATTCCATAGATCACTTTATGTTTTCTTAAAGAGACTCCTAAAGGGAAAGTGCTTTTGGCCTTCTATGTTGATGATATTGTCTTAGCCACCAGTGATCTCGAGGTCATTTAAAAAGCGAAGGAAAATATAAGTAAAGAGTTCAAGACAAGATCTTGGATTAGTTAAATACTTTATATGTATTGAAGTACTACAATCCAATCGTGGGATTATATTATCTCAAAGGAAGTATGTCCTTGATCTACTAGAGGAGAGTGGAATGATGGGGTGTAGACTAGTAGAAACCCCTATGGATTCAAATACAAAATTATCTGCAGGCATTGGAGAAGATGTGGATATAAAAAATTATCAAAAACTTGTGGAGAAACTCATTTATCTCTCTGTAACAAGGCCGGATATATCATATGCAATAAGTGTACTTGCACAAACCATTACTTACTCATTGACAAGCTCTGAAAATAATATTACGATACTTGAAAGGAGCTCTAGGAAGAGGGCTTCTCTATAAAAACCATGGTCACTTGAACATAGAAGGGTTATCTGATGCTGACAGGGCCAGAAGCCCAGATGATAGAATATCTACTTGGGGATATTGTACAATGGTTGGAGGGAACTAGGTAACAAGGAGAAGCAAGAAGCATAATGTAGTTGCCAGGTCCAGTGCAGAATGTCTAATTTATGGAAAAGAGAAAAAATTCATTGACTTGATGTAATCTGAGTACATGAATCCCTATTAAAAAATGAGGATAGTAGTCAAGTCCAATTACAAATAAACTACCCTTGTCCCAATTACACCCAATCTCCAACACTTAAAGATAAGTCCTAGCTTAATTAAATAACTCAACATAAATAGAAGACTTACATAAGTAAAACACCTTTAATTGAGACTCTTCTATGAGACCTTCTTCTGTGAGACTCCTGTAAAACTCTTTCATATTAATTCTGGCACTATGAGACTTCTTACAGTTAGTGAGCTTCTATGGATCAAGTATCTTCTCACTGAATTGAGATTCCATAAAGAAGCTCCTATGGATCTACATTGTGATAATCAAGCGGCAATTCATAAAACCTCAAATCTGGTATTCCATGAAAGAACAAAACACGTTGAGGTGGATTGCCACTTGATACGAGAGAAATTCTAACCTGACATATTATCTCTCAAACATATCTCCACATAAGGGCAACCTGCAAATATTCTCACCAAACTAATCATTCATAAAATCATGTCCACCATTTACAACAAGCTGGGCATCTACGATGTATTCTCACCCCTAAGTGTTAGAAGGTGGGACTAGAGCCTCCATGCCCACATGAGGTGGCATGATAAGTCATCACAAGAGGTGGAGGATTTTGCAATCTTCCTTGGTTAATGTAATTGATTGATCATCCTTTGATTGATGTAATTTAGCTAGTCATGATTGATGTAAGTAGAGATCCTAATAGATTGAGTTTCCCTAAATATGTTGTTGGTAGAAGCCTTCATTCTAGCTCTCCTCTTCACAAATTCGTGGAAGAAACTCTCCTAGCCTAAAGTCTCTCGTCTCCATTTTCTCTTCTCTCCTCTCTACTTGAGCTCTCTCTCTCTCTCATTTGCTCAAGGTTTCAGGCATGGGGTCCTAAATTCAACAACCAGCAAGAGAAAATCTCTCATGACAGCTTTGTTGTCTATGGTAGAAGTCCAGGTAGTTGGGTGCAAGGTTTACTAGAGCCTCCAATGCACTAGGAGTGAACTTTGGAGCAAAAAATAACAAATAGAAGATGGCTGGTTACTGTACATACAACTCCTATGTTGAAGAACTTTCTTAAGACATTCCTATATAATATTTTCAATCCGATAGGTTTCTAGGTGTGCTCCATCTCTTGACCAGTTCACCCATGTAAAGCATCTGTTAGCCCAGAGTTAAGGAGCTTGTATGGATACATAGATGGGAAGTAATGCTCATCCACATAGCAGGGGGTGGTAGAACTCTTTGAACTTGGGATATGAAGTACTAACACAACAACCTCCATTGCATAGTTTTCAATTATTGAGAGGGAGTCAAGGACGCAAAGGGCAATAAAGCAATAGAAAATAAAACAACAATAAAGACCAAACTAAACTAAACTACACTAAAGACACAAAACCTACTATAATACCATGTTGAATTTTTGGAAAAGAGAACACTTCATTGACTTGATGATAATTGAGCACAATCAGCCTCAATTTACAATAAAAAAATAAGTAGAATCATATTACAATTCAATTATCCAGGTCTCAGTTATAACCAAAGTCTAACAAGTAAAGAAAAGTTTTAATATAATTAAATTATTAAACATAAATTGAAGATTAACATAACTCAAACACCTATAAAAATGAACCTTTTCTATGACTCTTCCTTCCTATGAGACTATTAGACTCCAGCATATTAATTTTGGCTGTGTTAGACTTCTTGCTGTGAGAGTCAAGTGAGACTTTTCCATACCTGCTCATCAACACATGGTTTGAGAGGTTAGCAATGCTTATGATTCAATAAGGTTCTCACTAAAGTAATGTTGATCATACTTTTCTTGATGGGTGTAATCATAACACTTTGATAGGCATGTTTTTCTAATGATATGGTCATTACGGGTACTAATTAGAAGTGTATTGTTGAATGAAGGCAACATAAGCCAAAGAATTTGAAACTAAGAACTAGGAGATCTTCAAATACCTTCTCATAATTGAGGTATGTCAAATAAAATCTAAAATTTTTATTTGTCAACAAAAACGTATGTGTCAAATTTGCTCAAGGAATATATTATACTTGCTTGCAAGTAGTGTGCTACTCCTCTTGAAGTAGGACATAAGTTATGTCTTACAAAAGGAGACCAATTGAATTCTAGGTATTAAAGATTGATCGGCAAACATCTAAGTTTTTCATTGATTAGACCTGATATTACTCATTTTAATTAATATTGTCAGTTAACTCATGCAAGCCCCTCAAGTACTACATACGGTTGTAGTGCCCAAGATTTTAAAGTACTTGAAAAGCATGTTGCATGTGAGAGGCTTTTTTGAGGAGAGATTTGCATGTTTCACATTTCCTTCAAGCTTCAGGTTGCAAACATCTTCACCATTCCAAGTGAATAGTTCAAAGATATTGCAAACAAGCTAATACTTAGCAACATTTACATCTCAGCTTAAGAGGGAATGTTGAAGGCATATACTTTTATTTTATTTTTCATACTTTATACTTCATTAATATTTTCCTCTCATGTAATTCATGTATTTTTTTAGTAATAAATGAGAGAGGGGCAAAAGATATAATTGCAACTAGTTGGTGCCGCTTAGAAAGTAAGAACATTGGTGCACCTCCTTCTTTAGTTGGGGTGTGAAATTATTCCACACCTCATCTCTTATGGATTATTTTTAGTTAAAAGTCTCCACAAGAGGAATATAAGGAGAAGTCTCATGTCTCAAGGGAGTTGTTGGCGTGCAATTACTTTCTTTTCCTTCTCCCACTATTCTCTTCTCCATGAGTTCTCCTTCTTCCTCTCTTACGCTCTTTCTCCTCCAATAATCTTTTGATTTATTTTCTTCTTCCATTTATCTTTTGATTTTGATATCTATTTTTGGTTTTTGCACAATACTTGAACTGGCGTTAATTTCTTAAAACTTAAAAAAGCAAACAATAGCTTCAAGATCATTAGCAAAAGGACACAAGTTGTAAATTTATATTGCTTACATATCTATCTCTTGACCTCGAGTTCCACATAATAAACCAACTTTTCTCTTTTCACAATCAGTGGGCTCTTCAAAATGTATGTAATCTAGTCTTTTATGAATGTGCTAAGCAAATTGAACTCAATTATCACCTTACTCACGAGAAGATTCAATGAGGACTTATTTAAATTACATACATACCAATAAATAAGCAATTGGTAGATATATTCAAGCCGCTTTGGAACAATCCCATCATTTAATTTGGGAAGTTAGTCATATAAGAAGATGTACAATTCATTCATTCAAAAATATGTAAGTGGGGGTTAGTCAACAAAATGAAAATTTGAAGTTCATCTTCATCTCCTGATTAAAATACATTTCATTCATCTACATGAACTTCATCTTCGAACTTGGTGTTAGTGTTGACGACTTCGTGTGCATTGGAAAATAGTTTCCAGTGTTAGTGCCCCAACATGAAAAAAATATAAAAAACAAGAGAATCCCTAAACCCTAACAATATACTTAATTAAAACATAATCCTTAACCCCAAAATAGGTAAAACATGCATTATTACTAGACGAATAAGTAATTTAATGTATAATTAAAATATATTAATTACTAATTAATTAAATTATATATTATATTATTTAATGATTATATTTTATTGTACATTAATACAGTAATTACGTGAACCAATGAAATACGCACATGATTAATTATAAAAAAATAAATATTATAAATAACATAAACAAATGTACTAAGTTCAATTATTAATTTATTAATAATATATGATATACTTTAAGATAAAAAGGAATGATTAAAAAATTGATCCAATCATAATTTTAATCCACTATATATTTGTACGTATTAATAATTAATAATATGTTTCTTTTAAATTTAAAACCAATGATTTTATTAAATAAAAATGGATCAATTAAACCAAAATAATTGATGAAGTGTTTGATTTAACAATATCTTAATTACCACTATTAAATCAATAATATAATACAATAATTAAAAAATAAATATAATGAATAAATAAAGAATTATTTTATTAATAAAAGAAGATGGCTTATTCAATGCCTGAGCGATACAGTTAACTGCATCAATGAATTTACTACTGTCATCAGTGGGCAATTCGCTTCTCTTTCTGCGACGACTTGAAGACGACACGTTACTTCTTCGAGATTGCTCAGTTGTCTACTCATTTCCGCTAATGAATTGTGATGGAGTTTCCCTAACTACATCTACATCCTTAGGATCGTCCATCGGGATAGGATCCGACTCATGGAGGAGTTCATCGCCTAGATGTACAGGAGTAATACTAGTTGTCCCCATGGCTATTGAGTTTCCCACTACCAAAGCCAATTTGTCATAAAGGAGGTAACCTTGTTGTCTATACTTTTCAGCATCTCTATACTCCTACAAGATTAAAACATCCTTTAAACGACTTGGAATAGAGTTCTAGTAATGCGGAAAACATACAAAATATTTTATAGTACATCATGATTTACTGACCTTTATGTAGTCTTGCCATACAGAATGACTCGCAGTAACTCGTTGTGTGGTTGCATCCTAGCCAAACCTAGTGGTGTTGAGACAACTTGCTACCATTTGGTATGTTTTCTTCCATGATCTTGTTTGATTCTTGAGTTGCTCAACAAGTTTTTTACTGACTACGTCTTCGTTGAACTTATTGACACAATCCATATATACCTCATGCTTCAAAACCCTATTGGGCAACTTGTTCCCTATATTGAACAGCCAGACCAAAAGATCAAGCATTTTACTGTCTTCTAAAAAGGTCCAAATGTCATAAGATCGAGCAGTTAGTTGTCTTCTTACAACCCTTTATAATCTAAATCAGAGAGGGTCCTCATGGATTTTTTTTTTCAGACAACCATTACCCGTCATGGAAACAAAAACCATACAAAAGAAAATACCATGTGATGGATATTTATAACCTCCAAATCTCTTCACCACATGGCAAAATCATTCCATAGCACTTGAAAATTTTTCGTTAACATTCTAAAATATTCCAAAATTAATCAAACTATTTCCATTGCAGATACACTAAACAATGGAAACACACACACACACACACACACACACACACATAAAGTCCATATTCATCGAAAACCGTTGGTAGAGCCCCAACAGACTTCACAGTCACTATGAACTATACCTCGTCAGTGATGGGGGTCAGGTTTCGTTGGCTAATGGACACAAGTTGTAAATTTATATTGCTTACATATCTATCTCTTGACCTCGAGTTCGACATAATAAACCAAGTTTTCTCTTTTTACAATCAGTGGGCTCTTCAAAATGTATGTAATCTAGTCTTTTATGAATGTGCTAAGCAAATTGAACTCAATTATCACCTTACTCACGAGAAGATTCAATGAGGACTTATTTAAATTACATACATACCAATAAATAAGCAATTGGTAGATATATTCAAGCCGCTTTGGAACAATCCCATCATTTAATTTGGGAAGTTAGTCATATAAGAAGATGTACAATTCATTCATTCAAAAATATGTAAGTGGGGGTTAGTCAACAAAATGAAAATTTGAAGTTCATCTTCATCTCCTGATTAAAATACATTTCATTCATCTACATGAACTTCATCTTCGAACTTGGTGTTAGTGTTGACGATTTCGTGTGCATTGGAAAATAGTTTCCCGTGTTAGTGCCCCGACATAAGAAAAATATAAAAAACAAGAGAATCCCTAAACCCTAACAGTATACTTAATTAAAACATAATCCTTAAACCCCAAATTAGGTAAAACATGCATTATTACTAGACGAATAAGTAATTTAATGTATAATTAAAATATATTAATATAATAATTAATTAAATTATATATTATATTATTTAATGATTATATTTTATTGTACATTAATACAGTAATTACGTGAACCAATGAAATACGCACATGATTAATTATAAAAAATAAATATTATAAATAACATAAACGAATGTACTAAGTTCAATTATTAATTTATTAATAACATATGATATACTTTAAGATAAAAAGGAATGATTAAAAACAATTGATCTAATCATAACTTTAATCCACTATATATTTGTACGTATTATTAGTTAATAATATGTTTCTTTTAAATTTAAAACCAATGATTTTATTAAATAAAAGAGGATCAATTAAACCAAAATAATTGATGAAGTGTTTGATTTAACAATATCTTAATTACCACTATTAAATCAATAATATAATACAAAAATTAAAAAATAAATATAATGAATAAATAAAGAATTATTTTATTAATAAAAGAAGATGGCTTATTCAATTCCTGAGCGATACAGTTAACTGCATCAATGAATTTACTACTGTCATCAGTAGGCAATTTGCTTCTCTTTCTACGACGACTTGAAGATGACACGTTACTTCTTCGAGATTGCTCAGTTGTTGACTTATTTTCGTTAATGAATTATGATGGAGTTTCCCTAACTACATCGACATCCTCAGGATCGTCCATCGGGATAGGATCTGAATCATGGAGGAGTTCATCGCCTAGATATACAAGAGTTATACTAGTTGTCCCCATGGTTATTGAGTTTCCCACTACCAAAGCCAATTTGTCATAAAGGAGGTAGCCTTGTTGTATATACTTTTCAACATCTCTATACTCCTACAAGAATAAAACATCTTTTAAATGACTTGGAATAGAGTTCTAGTAATGCGAAAAATATACAAAATATTTTATAGTACATCATGATTTACCGACCTTTATGTAGTCTTGCCATACAGAATGACTTGCAGTAACTCGTTGTGTGGTTGCATCCTAGCCAAACCTCCTAGTGTTGAGACAACTTGTTACCATTTGGTATGTTTTCTTCCATGATCTTGTTTGATTCTTGAGTTGCTCAACAATTTTTTTACTGAATACGTCTTCGTTGAACTTATTGACATAATCCATATATACCTCATGCTTCAAAACATTATTGGGCAACTTGTTCCCTATATTAACCAGCTAGACCAAAAGATCGGACATTTTATTGTCTTCTTAAAAGGTCAAAATGTCATAAGATCGAGCAATTGATTGTTTTCTTACATCCATTTATAATCTAAATCCGAGATGGTCCTCATGGATTTTATTTCAGACAACCATTAACCGTCATGGAAACAAAAACCATACCAAAGAAAATACCATGTGGTGGATATTTATAACCTCCAAATCTCTTCACCACATGGCCAAATCATTCCATAGCACTTGAAAATTTTTCATTAGCATTCTAAAACATTCAAAAATTAATCAAACTATTTCCATTGCAGATACACTAAACAATGGAAACACACACACACACACATAAAATCCATATCCATCGAAAACCGTTGGTAGAGCCCAAACAGACTTCACACTCACTACGAACTGTACCTCGACAGTGATGGGGGTCGGGTTTCGTTGGCTAATGGACGCTGGTGTAGGCGACTCAACCTTGTTTGAACTAGACTAAACACCCCAAACTCTAATCCCTAACCCTAAATGCTCAACCCTAATTCCAGAACCTAAACCCTAAACCATAGATCTTCAAACCCCTAAAAGCCCCTAACCCTAAACCCTAAACCCTATCACCCCAAAATCGAGAACCCTAATATTTTTTACAAACCCTAAATCCAAAAATTAAATCCAAAACCTGTCAATACCAAGCACTAAGCCCTAAATACACAAAACCCTAACCCTAACCCTATAAAGTCAAAATTGAACCATAAATCCCATAAACCTTAACCATAAATCCCAAAATTACACAAAAAAAATAAAATTAAACCAAATACATCACCCAAGAGTATGCCCAATATCCAGCTTGAGTCAACTCTTTTATTCTTCATCGAATAGGTGATTTGTATTTGAGCTACCCTTAAAAAGTGAATAATCTCTATATTAAGCCCTAAAGTTGAGCCTTTTTTCGCCTTTAAAATTGAGCCGAGTGTGCTTCAAATAATAACCATTTTGATTAGTATATAGAGTTTTTCTTAATGTTATGAGTGATTTTCTTCTCCCACATTATGTTTTGTCCAAACTGGGTTTCTATGTCCTTTTTATCCTCAGCTTGAAGGGGAGAAATAAAAGAAGAAGTAGGGGTAGCATCGAACCAAGTCGGTTTGTGAATATCTCAAGCTCAACTCGATTCCCGATAAGTTCGATTTTAAATAACCGGATCCCGAATTCCATTCAAGATCGTATTTCCGACTCGTTTAAGTAAACGAGCCAAATTTGAACGAGGTTCGGTTTGGTTCTCAAACTCATGACCTAGCTCATTTAGTTAAACCCAATATATAATGAGTTTTAGCCATTTTTGGGAATTGGCTCGAGACTCGAGACTTGGGACCCGGGATTGACGGAGGAAAACCGAACACCGAATTTGACGCTTCCCAAGCTTCCACACCCAAACCCTAATTTATCGCCATTTATTGTGCTTTGCCAATAACAGCCAGTGAAGAAGATGCTACCAGACAATAGCATTTAACCCTCGAGAACAACTTGAGATATTTGTACTACAAGAATCAGAACCAGTTGTTGGACTCATTTCTCGGCTTCATCCTCGAAGAACTCTTCTCTCTGTCAATATTCCCTTGCAGCTCCACCATCCTTTCGCCAAACAAGATTTTAAACAACACAAGCAATCACCCACTTAGAAAGCTGTGTGAGGGATTCGTGTGGGGTAGGGAGAGTTTTTTGAGCGGGTAGGAGATGGAAGTAGAAACCAAGAAATAGAGCTTGTTCAAGAAGATTGTGATTGGTTGGCTGGACAACTAATCAATTATCACAGTTCTCTCTCCAACAATTTTCTCATCTGTCTTTGACCTGCATGCTCACTCTCGCAATTTATCTCGATTGTGGTAGGTGTTTGTGTTTTGATAGAGAGAAAAAAGAAATAGAAAAAGAAGGGCTGAGAATAAAAACGAGAGAGAGAGAGAGAGAGAGAGAGAGAGAGAGAGAGAGAGAGAGAGAGAGAGAGAGAGAGAGAGAGAGAGAGAGAGAGAGAGAGAGAGAGAGCGGCACAAAATTTAGAATTGATTGGGTCAGAGGGTCACGTGGTGGATTCAGAAGGGATGTGATGTGAGTTGTTGGGTTGAAAGGCGGTTTATGGGGCTCCTTGTTCTTTACTTTACTGGGAAATTGCCAGAATTTCAAATAACTTCTTGAACAATGTATCAAATTTTATGTAGAGATGATACCCAATTTTAAGAAAAAATTATATATAATTTTATATACAATTTATTTGACATGTATTTTTTTGCAAAGTTTTAAATGTAGGTTAGAGCTCGAAATGGCTCATGCTCTAGCTCGATTTCGGTTAAAATTATTGTGTCCGAGCTCGATTCCAATTTTAAACTCGAACCTAGACTCGGCTTGAGCTGGAGTTCGAAGTATTTACATCAAACCCAGCTCAAATATATACAGGTTGGAACTCGGCTCGACTCAATGCCACCCCTAAGAAGAAGTACAAGAAACAAGTATTTTATTCCATATGTTCTTGTAATTTTTATGGGACAAAATATTTAAAATAAGGAGGAGAATAAATGATGAAGATTTAACATATATGAAAAATTTTTAGCCAATGAAGATTGAATACCAAGAATCCTTTTCATTGCAAATTGGAGTTACCAACTTGAGAAAGAACAAATATGGAAGAGTCTTCCATAACTCTAATAGTAAGAAGTCTCACAAAGTTAGAATTAATATAGTGAAGTCTTGTATAAGTCTCACAGTATGAGTTCTCAAATAAGGGTTTAAGTTAAATATGTTTTATTTTTGTTAGTCTTCCATTTATGTTCAATTGTTCAATTGTTTTAAGACTTATCTTTTAATGTTTGACTTTGGATATAACCGGACATGGAGTCTTCTTGTTTATACTACCTTGGATTAAACACCATATTTGATTGAAAAACAGGCACATGACAAAAGATGGACGTTGTTACTTTCATAGAGAAAGGAAAGGAGGCAAAGAAGCATGAGGGCAAAAATATCCAACTAGACAGAAGATATAATTACAAGGTAATGTGATACTCTAATAGGGCCATTTGAAGTTCATGACTATTAATCCTAATGAAAGAAGATAAGGGAGGAAAGACTTCCGTGACCAGAAAATAAGCTGTTCAGTCCACAGCTAAAAACCAGTATATTCGTCTTCCATATGTTGAAGATCTGGAAGGTCTGTGCTAATGGGGAATCTCATCCACCTCCTTTTGTCAACGTACTGCAAACATGGTTGCAGAAGAAGCCCAATAACCACTGCAATAAGGATTATGAGCATAACCTTTAAAGAAGCAAGAGCTAAAACCACACAGATCAATAAGGTTGGAGGAATACACATCAAAATGGAACCAACAGTCCCCAGGGGTATTTTGTAAGGTCGCAAAGCCTTGGGATACTTGATTCTCAGTTTTATAAATGCCACAAACTCCAAGATCATCCCAAAACAGTAAAGGAAGTTCTCTGCTGCAACAATTTCTTGAAAGCTCATCCAAGAAAGCAGTATCACCCCAGTAGAAGAGAATAAAATCCCCATCAGTGGGGTTCCATAGCGAGATCTCTTGCTGAAGAACTCTGGAAGCATTCCTCTTTCAGCCATACCAAGAAGCTGGTATGAGTCACTACTCATTTCTGCTAAAAACATTCCCATATTAGAAAATGCTGAAGCATTCCGGATCCACCAGCTCAACCACACACCGGTGATCAGTTTTGCAACATCTGAGAAATACCCATCACTTCACATTTCTTGTTGAAGCTTAATTGCTCCAGTGCCCACAGTAAAGGATTTTGACCGTCTTACCAGGCAGGCGCAGTGACGGAACAAAAACGCGAAAATCAGCGCATATAGTCTGTCACCTAAGCTAAAACAAGCGAAAATCCTTTCGCGTTCGGGGACATTTATGTTACAGGACCTCAACCCCTCAGCAAAAGAGAGGCAGTAAGTCATACAAGGATCGAAGTCACCTGACAGCTTTAAAAATTTCGCATACAGTGAAAACCAAATATCTAAAAAAAAAAAAAGAAAATCTGTTTTAGCAAAACCCCGTAGCATAATTTTAACTAATATTTTATCTCTTATTTTCTTTTGTCTCAATGATTCTCCGATCCAAACAACAAAATATAGCTTTCTCTCCCTTTTTTTTTTATTATGGGTTCCCAAATATGGCTTTCTCTCCCTTTTTTTTTATGGGTTCCAAACAAGCCTTAAGTGTTAAGAAAGCAACATGGAAAAGAGAGAACCAGAGAAAGCATGGAAATGAAAGGTAAGAAAAGAGAGAACCAAAACAATACATGTAGATTGATATGTGAAAAAAATATGACATAGATGTTATGCTTTCTTACATCATGTTATTTTTTAAATGAATGCAACTTGAAATCCTACTAAAAGCAAACTTTACCATGTTCTCAATTATATAAAATAAATATAAGTTGTTAAACTAAACATAAAGAAACTTCATCTGTACTCGTACGAAATTGGCTTTGTAATTTAAACGTTAAATAACATTGTTAATTTATCCTACAACATAAATTAAGATTTTAATTATCCTAATGATTTTTTTAATTTTAAATATTAGGTAATTTTCCAAATATGACCTTAGATTTTTAATCTCAAATGTGGTTGAACAAATGTCTTATTTTTGTTCATCTAAATCTACTATGTAACACTTTCTAAGCATAATTAACACAACTCATTAAGGTTCTTCCATAGATGCTTCCCACAAGGGGGATAGGAATCACCATGACCATCTAACTTGCCTTAGATTTAGAGAATTTGGTAATTGGGTTCTCAAGAGGGTGGTTCCCAAGTTGGGTTCTTTCTCCTTCTCTCTTTTATTTTTCAATCATATTTGAGTATCAATTAGAAAACTTTTTGTGACAAAAAATGTGATATTTAAATATTTTTTATTATAAGAAGTAAAATTGATGTTAAAATTATACCATGGTAATAATATTTCATTATATATTCAGTAAGATGGTAGAGTTTCAAGTTTTAAGTCTTTAGCCTACTTTAATTAAAAATAATAATGATATTGTATGACAATTTAATAATACTTTTGTGAGTCCTTGATCTTCCAACTGATATGATAAGGATGCCAACTTATGGTAGTCATTGTGGGTCCTACTTCTTATGGGCTTGGGCTCATCTTGTGGGCCTTCCTTGGTCGTGTGGCCCATCTTATAATAATCTTACATATGTGGGCATTCCTTGGTCATTTGGTCTTGAGGTTATCTTCCAACACTCACCCTCAAGTTGGGGGTGAGAGAACAACATGAACTCCCAACTTGCTACAAATGATGTATAAAATATTTTTGTATAAAAATGGCACATCTTCCAATATGCCTTCAACTTCCAAAATTCTCCTTCACACTGTTGCGTCCTTCCATGAGGCCCTGCGGCATTATAAGTGAGAGTAAAAATCACTCCTAGCCAGTAAGCCATTGCTTCATACTCCAGTTTTAATGCTGGATGTAGGGCACACTCCACTACTATCGGTAGTGTGTCTATCAGCATTGCTCTGAAGTGTCCACCACTGTGTCCCTCCACAGGACAACGACTCTCAAGTGGTAGGAGACATAAAAGACATTAAGGGGGGGAGGGGGGAGGGGGTGTGTGGATAACATAGATATAATCATAAGTTCCTCCGTCATAGACTTCCAACCACAAATAATTTCATCTTTTTGACAGGGATGAAGTTCCTCCGTCGTAGACTTCCAACCACAAATAATTTTCATCTTTTTGACAGGGATGAAGTTCCTCCGTCGTACTCCCAACCACAAAATTTTTTGATCTTTTTGACGGGGTAAAATAAATGATGACAGGAGGCCACCTCTTATTCAATAACAATGTCCCCAAAGAGACATAATAGTTGCAGCTGAATAAAACATGAACCAAATAACAAACTTTGTAAAAGAAACCATGAAATAATCCGATATAAAATTTTCTTCATTGATGCACAGGCCTCATCTTTTGTGCTCCACCTTTCTTGAATATGTTGGTCACATAAACTTATCCACAACATAAGAAAATAAAATACCTCTTTCTTGTACTTCTTGTACTTCTCCCCCTCAAGTTGGGAGGTAATGGCAGTGCTCCCAGCTTGAACCAAATATCATAGATGTAGCAATATGCCCAAATAACAGAGATGTATAAATAACCCCTCAAACTAGGGAGAAGTGAGATATTTTCCTGATATATCAACTCAAAAAGTGACGCAAAATAATTGTCATAAATTCGGAATTTTCAATACAATAGAATACTAGCATGACCATTGATTCTTCCAATAATATATCTTTAAATATAGATCAGATTGACATAACATTTTCTCCTTCTAAAAGTAGAATTAAATACCTTTCATCCAAGTATAACTTAAATTCATCAAATATAATTATCAGAAGATAAATAATCTGATATATTTCGGTCTCTGTCATCTACCGAACTAGGTTCTGTTTCTCAAGTTTTTCCAGAACGACCATTGACTCTTCCAAGATCAATATATCCTTATAAAAAAATCATACCGAGAATTGGTTGAATAGATCAGAAGATAGACTTACATATATTTCTCTTGATATATAATTATCCATATAAAGTCTCTTTCTTGATAGCTTAAAATACCTCGGAAGTTGAGGGTTTTTGCTGCCTCTTGAACCTCTTTTCCAATCTGACCTTTGTTGCTTCAAATATCGATTTCTATTTGTACATAAATCAGATAAAAAATTGGTTGAATAGGCAAAAGAATAAACTTATAGATATTGTTTTTGATATATATATTTCTCCATATAAATTCTAGTTCTTGATAGGAAAAAATACCTCGGAATTTGAAGATTGCTGCTGCTGCTTGAACCTTTTTGCAATCTGACCTTCTCTCATTCAAATATTGATATCTCTCTGTAGATAACTCCGATTGGAACAAATCATTCTTCTTTGGAAAGTAAACTCAAATATCTTTCCTTAAATATATAATTTAAAATATTAAAAACTCTTTAAAAAATTCAAATAAACCTACAGGTATAGGGATTGAAAATAATAACTACGAACCTAGACCTAGTTTTTAGGGTTTAGAGAAAAGGATCACATTACCTCCATGAGTTGACCAAGTCAACTCATAGAACCTACTCTGATACCATGTCGAATTTATGAAAAAGTGAAATACTTCATTGACATCAATAACTTGTTGTAATTAGAGTACATGAACCTCTATTTATAGTAGAGGAGGATGTAGAGTCCAATTACAATAAAAATTCATTTGTCCCAATTACACCCAAACTCTAACACTTAAAGATAAGTCCTAACGTAATTAAATAACTCAATATAGATAAAAGACAAACATAACTCAAACTAAAAATCTTCTTGGTCGTGAGCCTAAGATAAAGACACTTTTGTGAGTCCTTCTTGATCTTCCAACCGATGTGATAAGGATGACAGCTCATGGTAGTGATTGTGGGTCCTACTTCTTATGGGTTTAGGCCCATATTGTGGGACTTCCTTGGTCGTGTGGCCCATCTTATAATAATCTTACATATGTGGGCCTTCCTTGGTTGTTTGGTCTTGAGCTTATCTTCCAATATCCCAATTACAAACAAACTCTGACACTTAAAGATAAGTCCGAGCATAATTAAATAACCCAATATAAATAGAAGACTATGACTAAAATGCCTTTGAACTGAAACTCTTTTGTGAAATTTGCTTCCATAATAATTTTGGCTCTGTAAGACTTATTATTGTGTAAGACTCATTATGCTACCTCATGTGGTCATGGTGGGTCCCACCAGCTCATGTGATCATGGTGGATCCATTTCTTATGGGCTTGGGCCATCTTCCAACACATTTGGAAATGTGTGCCTTCCTTGGTCGTGTGGGCTTAGGCCCATCTTCCAATAGAAACTATTCAACCCCCTAAAGCCTGGCTTACACCGCACCTATGGAGTTTGCGGATCCCATATAGGTAAGTCCATCTTCTCAATGTTGCTTTTGGCCCACAATATGATACTCGACCTATTTCCTTAAGGAAAGAACACAAATCTTGCACTATGCCCTCTACTTCTCACCCCATATCCAATTTTGTGTCTCACCATCGTTTATCTTCTTCATGTTGTCAATTTTTTATGTCTATCTTCTCCATCTCTGTTCTACTGTCCTATCAGGAACCTCTGAGGCATTGAGGGTGGCAGGTAACAATGGAAGAAGAAATGCAGGCACTCTATGAGAATCAGACATGGGCTCTAGTTCCTCTTCCATCAAACAAAAAACTTGTTAGTTGTAAGTGGGTCTATACGGTTAAACACAAACGGATGGGTCAATTGCTCGCTTAAGGCCCACCTCATTGCCAAAGGCTATATTCAGTGTTATGGGATCAATTATGAGGAAAAGTTCTCTTCGGTGGCCAAATTGAACTTGGTACGTATCTTATTATCTCTTGTTGCTAATTCCTCTTAGTCAGTCTATCAACTTGATGTGAAAAATATTTTCCTCAATGGGGATATAAAGGAAGAAATTTATATCCAACAACCACTTGGATTTGTGGTTGAGTGGGAGTCAGTATGGCGATTGAAGAAATCCCTCTATGGTCTGAAACAATCTCCTCATGCATGGTTTGATAAATTTAGCCAAACATTAATACGGGATGGATTTCACAGATATTCCATAGATCACTCTGTGTTTTCTTAAAGACACACCTAAAGGGAAAGTGCTTTTGGCCATCTATGTTGATGATATTGTCTTAATCGGCAGTGATCTCGAGGTCATTTAGAAAACCAAGGAAAATATATGTGAAGAGTTCAAGACAAGATCTTGGATTAGTTAAATACTTTCTACGTATTGAAGTACTACAACCCAAAAGTGGAATTATACTATCTCAAAAGAAGTATATCCTTGATCTACTAGAGGAGACAAGAATGATGGGGTATAGACTAGCAGAAACCCCTATGATTCAAATACAAAATTATTTGCAGGCATTGGAGAAGATGTGGATATCAAAATATATCAAAGACTTGTGGAGAAACTCATTTATCTATGTGTAACAAGGCCGGATATATCATATGCAATAAGTGTGTGAGTTAATACATGCACAAACCATAACTTACTCATTGACAAACTCTGAAAATGATATTGTGGTACTTTAAAGGAGATCTAGGAAGAGGGCTCCTCTATAAGAACCATAGTCACTTGAACATAGAAGGATTCTCATATGTTGACTGAACCGAATCCCCGGATGATAGAAAATCTACTTGGGGATATTGTGCAATGGTTGGAAGGAACTTGGTTACATGGAGAAGCAAGAAGCATAATGTAGTTGCAAGGTCTAGTGTAGAATGTTGAATTTATGGAAAAGAGAAAAAATTCATTGACTTGATGTAATCTGAGTACATGAACCCCTATTTAAAATAGAGGATAGTAGTAGAGTCCAATTACAATTAAACTACCCTTGTCCAAATTACACCCAAACTCCAACACTTAAAGATAAGTCCTAGCATAATTAAATAACTCAACATAAATAGAAGACTAACATAACTAAAACACCTTTAATGAAGACTCTTCTATAAGACCTCCTTTTGTGAAACTCCTGTAAAACTCCATCATATTAATTCTGGATTTGTGAGAGTCTTTTAAGAACTTTCTATATCTTCTCTTCAACAAAGGAGCAGAATACATAGCCATGGCACACACAGTTATTGAACTTCTATGGATCAGGTCTCTTCTCACTGAATTGGGATTCCATAAAGAAACTCATATGGATCTACATGGCGATAATCAAGCGAAAATTCATAACACCTCAAATATGGTCTTCCATGAAAGAGCAGAGTACGTTGAGGTGGATTGCCACTTTATACGAGAGAAATTCCAACTTGACATATTATCTCTCAACCTAAACTCCACATAAAGGCAAGTTGCAGACATTCTCACCAAACCAAGTCACTCATAAAATCATGTCCACTATTTGCAACAAGTTGGGCATCTACGATGTTTTCTCACCCCCAACCTGAGGGGGAGTGCTAGAAGGTGGGAACAAACCCTCCATGCCCACACAAGGTGGCATGACGAGTCATCACATGAGGTGGAAGATTTGGCAATCTTCCTTGATTAATTTAATCGATTGATCTTCCTTTGATAAATGTTATTTAGCTAATTATGATTTATGTAATTAGGGATCCTAATTGATTGAGGAGTTTCCCTAAATATGGTTTTGGTTGAAGCCTTCAATCTAGCTCTCCTCTTCTCAAATTCGTGGAAGAAACTCTCTCCTAGCCTAAAGTTTCTCTTGTCCATTTTCTCTTCTCTCCTCTCGACCTGAGGTCTCTCTCTCATTTTGCTTGAGGTTTCAAGTATGGGGTCCTAAATTCAACAACCAACAAAAGAAACTCTCTCATGGCTGCTTTTGTTGTTTTTGGTAGAAGTCCAAGTAGTTGGGTGCAAGGTTTACTAGAGCCTCCAATGCACTAGGAGTGAACTTTGGAGCAAAAAATAACAAATAGAAGACGGCTGGTTACTATACATACAACTCTAATGTTGAGGAACTTTCTTAAGACATTCCTATTGTTGGAAGATAAGATCAAGCCCACACGACCAAGGAAGGCCCACATATCTAAGATTATTATAAGATGGGTCGCACAACCAAGGAATGCCCACAAGATGGGCCCAAACCCATAAGAAGTAGGACCCACAATGATTACCATAAGTTGGCATCCTTATCACATCAGTTGGAAGATCAAGAAGGACTCACAAAAGTATCTTATCTTATGGTCATGTCAAAGAAGAGTTTTAGCTTGAGTTATGTTTGTATTTTATCTATATTAAGTTATTTAATTATGTTAGGACTTATCTTTAAGTGTTAGAGTTTGGGTGTAATTGGGACAAGGGTAGCTTTATTGTAATTGAACTCTACTACCTTCCTCTATTATAAATAGAGGTTCATGTACTCTGATTACAACAAGTTATTGATGTCAATGAAGTATTTCACTTTTCCATAAATTCAATAGTATATAATATTTTCACTCCAGAAGGTTGGTAGGTGTGCTCCAACTCTTGAAGAGGTCACCCATGTAAAGCTTCTATTAGCCAAGAGCTACGGAGCTTGTATGGATACATAGATGGGAAGTAATGCTCATCCACATAGCAGGGGGTGGTAGAACTCTTTGAACTTGGGATTGAAAGTACTAACACTACAACTTCCATAGCATAGTTTTCAATTATTGAGAGGGAGTCAAGGATGCAAAAGGGCAATAAAGCAATAGGAAAGAAAACAACAATAGCGACCGAACTAAACTAAACTAAACTAAACTAAAGACACAAAACCTACTATAATACCATGTTGAATTTTTGGAAACGAGAACACTTCATTGACTTGATCATAATTGAGTACAATCAGCCTCTACTTACAATAAAAAAATAAGTAGAATCGTATTAGAATTAAATTGTCCATGTCCCAGTTATAACCAACGTCTAACAAGTAAAGATAAGTTTTAATATATAAATAAAAGACTAACATAACTCAAACACCTATAAAATGAACCTCTTCTATGACTCTTCCTTCCACCATATTTGTTTTCGCTCTATTAAACTTCTTGTTGTGAGAGTCATGTTAGACTTTTCCATACCTGCTATTCAACACATGGTTTGAGATGTTAGCAATGCTTATGATTCAATAAGGTTATCACTAAAGTAATGTTGATCATACTTTGCTTGATTGGTGTAATCATACTACTTTGATAGTCATGTTTGTCTATGTTGATGATATGGTCATTACAGGTACTAATTAGAAGCTTATTGTTGAATGAAGGCAACAAAAGCCAAATAATTTGAAACTAAGGACTTGGAGATGTTGAAATACTTTCTCGGAATTGAGGTATGTCAAAAACAATCTAAAATTTTTATTTGTCAACAAAAACGTATGTGTCAAATTTGCTCAAGGAATATGTTATACTTGCTTGCAAGTAGTGTGTTACTCCTCTTGAAGTAGGACATAAGTTATGTCTTACAAAAGGAGACCAATTGAATTCTAGGTATTAAAGATTGATCGGCAAACGTCTATGTTTTTCATTGATTAGACTTGATATTACTCATTTTAATTAATATTATCAATTAACTCATGCATGCCCCTCAACTACTACATACGGTTGTAGTGCCCAAGATTTTAAAGTACTTAAAAGGCATGTTGCATGTGAGAGGCTTATTTGAGGAGAGATTTGCATGTTTCACATTTCCTCCAAGCTTCAGGTTGCAAACATCTTCACCATTCCAAGTGAATACTTCAAAGATATTGCAAACAAGCTAATACTTATCAACATTTACATCTCAGCTTAAGAGGGAATGTTGAAGGCATAGACTTTTACTTCATTACTATTTTCCTCTCTTGTAATTCATGTGGTTTTCTTGTAATAAATGAGAGAGGGGCAAAGATATAATTGCAAATAGTTAGCCCCACTTAGAAAGTAAGAACATTGGTGCACCTCTTTCTTGAGTAGGGGTGTGAAGTTATTCCACACCTCATCTCTTGTTGATTTTTTTTTTTTTTTAGTTAAAAGACTCCACAAGATATAAGGAGAAGTCTCAAGTCTCAGGGGAGTTGTTGTGGTGTGCAATTACTTTCTATTCCTTCTCCCTATATTCTCTTCTCCTTGAGTTCTCCTTCTTCCTCTCTTATGCTCTTTCTCCTCCATTAATCTTTTGATTTATTTTCTTCTTCCATTTATCCTTTGATTTTGATATCTATTATTGGTTTTTGCACAATACTTGAGTCAGCGTTAATTTCTTAAAACTTAAAAAAGCAAACAATAGTTTCAAGATCATTAGCAAAAGGACACAAGTTGTAAATTTATATGGCTGACATATCTATCTCTTGACCTCGGGTCACTTAATAAACCAACTTTCTCTTTTGACAATCAATGGGCTCTTCAAATTGTATGTAATCTAGTCTTTTATGAATGTGCTAAGCAAATTGAACTCAATTATCACCTTCTCACGAGAAGATTCAATGAGAACTTATTTAAATTACATACATACCAATAAATAAGCAATTGGTAAATATATTCATCAAGCCACTTTGGAACAATCCCATCATTTAATTTGGGTAGTTAGTCATACAAGAAGATGTACAATTCATTCATTCAAAAGTATGTAAGGGGGGATTAGTAAAAAAAATGAAAATTTGAAGTTCATTTTCATCTCTTGATTAAAATTCATTTCATTCATCTACATGAACTTCATCTTTGAACTTGGTGCTAGTGTGGATGACTTCACGTGCACTGGAAAATAATTTCCAGTGTTAGTGCCCCAATATGAGAAAAATATAAAAAACAAGAGAATCCCTAAACTCTAACAATATACTTAATTAAAACATAATCCTTAAACCCCAAATTAGATAAAACATGCATTATTACTACACGAATAAGTAATTTTATGTATAACTAAAATATATTAATATACTAATTAATTGAATTAGATATTATATTATTTAATAATTTTATTTTATTATACATTAATACAGTAATTACGTGAGCCAATGAAATACGCACATGATTAATTATAAAAAAAATAAATAACATTATCAATAAGAGAAACGAATGCACTAAGTTAAGTTATTAATTTATTAATAACATATGATATACTTTAACCTCAAAAGGAATGATTAAACAAAAAATTGGTCTAATCATAACTTTAACACACTATATATTTGTACGTATTATTAATTAATAATATATTTTGGTTAAATTTAAAACCATTGATTTTATTAAATAAAAAATGGGTTAATTAAATAGAAATAATTGATCCAATGCTTGATTTAACAATACCTTACTTACCACTATTAAATCTCTAATATAATACAATAACTAAAAAATAAATATAATGAATAAATAAAGAATTATTTTATTAATAACAAAAGATAGCTATTTTACGTGGTATTAATTAATAATATATTTCCAAAAAATTGAAAATAATTAATTGATCAAATGCATATTGTAACTATATTTTATTTACAAGACTTAAATATCTCGTTTAATATAGTAATAAAATTTACTAAAAATAATATATAAATAAATATACAACTTCATTAATAACCTAAGATAGACTATTCTAATAGCGAGTTCATGCCTTTAATATTAAAATCATCAAATTAGAAGTTTAGTACATAAGAACAACACATGTTAAAATGCAATAAGATACAATCATCATTTATCATTCCACATGCAAGTTTCTATGTCATCTCAAAATTGTGCGGCTCTTGTGGATTCTAATACACGCTGCCTCCGAAAGCTTGTTGATTGGGTATCGTCTTCCACAAGACCATCACTATCATCGTTGTCTGTATCATCCATTGCACCTAATTAGACCCCATTACCTCCTCCACCAAACTCGTCATTCGAATCATCATCTTCCAATTCAAATATATCATTGTAATCCTCTCTACGTAGTGCGTTTTGCAAATACAACGGACCATTAATCACTAAAGAACGTAGTACACGTCTATCGCAATGGCATAGATAGTATCTTCCTATGACGATAATAATACATGTCAATCCAACAAAAGTTGTAACCCTTTCTTCATTTGTCATAATAGCCTTGAAAATCTGCAAATTTAATCTTCCTAAAAGTCATAAACAAAAATAAACATCAATCTTCAATCATAACCTATGCATCCATACTCAACAATCATATTTATGGCCATGAAAATCTTTAATTGACCACATCCATACTCATCCACCATATTCATCCACATAATATATTAACACAACAATCATATAAAATAAAAATATTAACCATACTAATAAGTCTTGCAATGTCATAATTCAAACATCATCATTAATACATAACAATCTTCCCAAAGAATATAGTGTACTTAAAATGCATTAAAAATATTTTGATGCAAAATATTTAAGCCACCCGACCAGCTCTTCCACTGCCATCATCGTAAACATGGCCTTCTGAATTGGCGTATCCAACCATTCAGGAGCGCAATACTTCATGTCATCCGACAGGTCCGGGATTTCCCTGAGGGCATTGACACAATCTTTTTCGACACCGCCCTTGTTTGGCTTCATAACATTATTCAATGTCTGAACGATATGGTTAGTTGCATCAATGAATTTACTATTGTTATCAGTGGGCAATTCGCTTATCTTTCTACAACGACTTGAAGATGACGCATACTTCTTCGAGATTGCTCAGTTGTCGACTCATTTCCTTTAATGAATTGCGATGGAGTTTCCCTAACTACATCGACATCCTCAGGCTCGTCCATCGGGATAGGATCCGACTCATGGAGGAGTTCATCACCCAGATGTACAAGAGTTATACTAGTTGTCCCCATGGTTATTGAGTTTCCGACTACCAAAGCCAATTTCTCATAAAGGGGGCATCCTTGTTGTCTATACTTTTCAGCACCTCTATCCTCCTACAAGAATAAAACATCATTTAGACGACTTGGAATAGAGTTCTAGATATGCAAAAAACATACAAAATATTTTACAGTACATCATGATTTATTGACCTTTATGTAGTCTTGCCATACAGAATGACATGTAGTAACTCGTTGTGTGGTTGCATCCCAACCGAATCCACCAGTGTTGAGACAACTTGTTACCATTTGGTATGTTTTCTTCCATGATCTTGTTTGATTCTTGAGCTGCTCAACAAAATTTTAACTGACTGCATCGTCATTGAACTTATTAACACAATCCATATATACCTCATGCTTCTAAACCCTATTGGGCAACTTGTTCCTTATATTGACTAGCTAGACCAAGAAATCGAGCATTTTGTTGTCTTCTTCGAAGGTCCAAATGTCATATGATCGAACAGTTGGTTGTCTTCTTACAACCATTTATAATTTAAATCCGAGATGGTCCTCATGGGAAAAGCTTTATAAGACAACCATTACCCGTCACGAAAACAAAAACCACAAAAAAGAAAATATCATGTGGTGGATATTTATAGCACCCGAATCTCCTCACCACATGGCAAAATCATTCCATAACACTTCAAAAAATTTCAGTAACATTCTAAAATATTCCAAAATTAATCAAACTATTTCCATTGTATATGCACTAAAAATGGAAAAACACACACACATTAAATCCAAATTCACCAAAAACCCCTGGTAAAGCCCCATATGACTTCACGGTCACTACGAATTGTACCTCGTCAGTGATGGGGGTCGGGATTCGTTGGCTAATGAACACCGGTATAGGCGACTCAGCCTTCTTTGAATTGAACTAAACACCCCAAACTCAAAAACTTAACCCTAAACCCTCAACCATAATTCCAAAACCTAAAGCCTAAACCATAGATCTTAAAACCCCTAAAAGCCCCAAACCCTATCACCCCAAAATCGAGAACCCTAATTTTTTTCTATAAACCCTAAACCCTAAAAATAAACCTTAAACCCTTAAAAATACCCTAAACCCTTAAATTCCTAGCACTAAACCTTAAATACACTGTTGAATTTATGGAAAAGTGAAATACTTCATTGACATCAATAACTTGTTGTAATCAGAGTACATGAACCGCTATTTATAATAGAGGAAGATAGTAGAGTCCAATTATAATAAAACTACCCTTGCCTCAATTACACCCAAGCTCTAACACTTAAGATAAGTCCTAGCTTAATTAAATAACTCAATATTGATAAAAGACAAACATAACTCAAACTAAAACTTTTCTTGGTCGTGACCCTGAGATAAAAATACTTTTGTGAGTCCTTCTTGATCTTCCAACTGATGTGATGAGGATGTCAACTCATGGTAATCATTGTGGGTCCTACTTCTTATGGGTTTGGGCCCATCTTGTGGGCCTTCTTTGGTCGTGTGGCCCATCTTATAATACTCTTATCTATGTGGGCCTTCCATGGTTGTTTGGGCTTGAGCTTATCTTCCAACATACACCAAACCCTAACCCTAAACCTAATCTCAAAATTAAACCATATAAAGACAAAATTGAACCATAAATACCATAAACCTTAACCCTCAACCCCCAAATTAACACAAAAATTTAAATTAAATAAAATACATCACTAAATTAATCGAAAAATTAGAGTATAGGTTTACCTTCTGTAATTTGGGGAAAATTGAAGCCGAATCGAAGTAGAATAGAAGAAATCGACGCCAAAATGTCAAAAATTAAAGAAAATCGAAATAAAAAATGGGGAAAATCGAATGAACTCGGGAGGTATTTTGGGGAAAAGAGAGTAGCGACAGGGAGAAGGGAGTGGGAGGCCGAGAGGGAGAAGAGAGGGAGAAGGGAGGAAGGCTGAGATGGATAGGAGAGAGGGAGAAGGGAATGGGAGGCCGAGTGCAAGGGAGAGAGAGGGAGGCCGAGAGGACATTCGCAACGAGAGGGAAAAGGGAAAGCAAGGCCGAGAGGGATAAGGGAGAGGGAACAGGGAGAACGGATATGGCTATAGAGAGACAGAGGAAAAAATTCAAGGAGGAAGAAGTGATGAGAGAAGGAGGAGCGAGCGGGAGGCCGAGTGTGAGGGAGAGAGAGGGAGGCCGAGAGGACATTCACAACGAGAGGAAGAAGGGAAAGCGAGGCCGAGAGGGATAAGGGAGAGGGATCAAAACTGTTCTATGGTTCCAGCTATGGGCTGACTGACTCAGTCGGGTTGGCCAGTGTTACAATGTGGGACCTACCATGGTGTACGAGCTGGTGGGACCCACCTTAAGGACGTGGGATGCCAAGAAGAGTCCTCACCCAAGCTAGAATGAGTTAAGAAGATAAGAACCACAAGCTGAAATGAGTAGATAACTTGAAGATCAAGTGGGACCCGCAAAGATACCCCGAGCTGGTAATCTTATCAATATGAGCTACAAGATCATGTGGGACCCACAAGGATAAGGTCACGAGCTGGCCTCCTCCTGTATATTCATGTTATTGAAGAAGAGTTCTAGTTCAACTCATATTAGACTTCTAATAGATTGTGTTATCTTTTTATGATAGACTTATCTTAGAGAGTTAGAGTTGGAATGTAATTAGGAGATTGAAAGGTTAATTGTATAAGGATTTTATCACTTCCTCTATTATAAATAGAGGTGTTGTAATTCAGAATTAATCAAGTTACACATATCCTTCTTTAGTAAATCTCTCTTTCTTTGCTTTTTTTCTTCTCTCTACCTGAGAGCTCTTCTTCCCTTTTCTTCTTTTTATTTCTCCTTTTTCTTGCTCAGAATATTGGAATAGGGATCCTAAATTCAACATGGTATCAAAGCATTAAATTTAGGATCCCTCGTCAAAAGGATACTCTAAACAAGTTATGATTCAACACCACTCAAAGAAGGCTCTTTTGTGAAGAAAGATCACAAACCGTGAGATAAGTGCTTATTTTTTTTTTTTTTTTTACTTCACGGTACTGGTTTTTGAATTTGGAAGATTATTTAAATATGAGTATGTGAATGCTTTTCATCTTATGATATTGTGGATATGCATGCCTCTCCATCTAGAAGAAGCTATCAAAATAGTTTTGTCGGTTTGGAAATTTTGTTAATCGAGACCAGTTCATGATCAAATAGTTGGATTTTTTTTGTGGGAATAATAGTCCCATGATATAGAAGATTGTTATTGAGTCTCTTATGAGTGGTATTATAGAAAAAAATCAGAATAATAATTTAGCTTCAATGCTAAAGTTCTTCATACATCAAGTTTGAAGGATACTACTTGGTGTTATTGTTAGAATTTTTTTGAAGAAGGGCCTATCATGGCCGAAGAGAATATGAATATCAAAAGTGATATACTGAGAATTACCACTATACACTTATGTGGGGTAACAAATTTTGTGAGTTGCTCCACATCGGTTCAGAGGTTTCTTATAACAATAGAATTACTTGGTCACCTCACCACCTGAGGACCACCTATTGATGAAGATGATATTTTTTATAAAAAAATGGTTGAAAAATGAACTTGGTGATTAGTTGGCTAATCAACAACATGGAAGAACATGTTTCCAACAATGTCATTCATCTTGACACCGCTAAAAAAATTTGGGAGACATGTGCTAAACTGTACTCTTACCCGGATACTCTACAAAGACCATATGATATTCTCCAAAGGATGTTGAATACTAAACAAGGAGAAAATATCCATGAGTACTTGGCCCATTTTAGAGGCTTTCTTCAAGAGTGGAAGTTAGCTCAGCCTTCAACCATAGATATTTCTATCCAAGACAAGAAGAAAGAAGCCTTAACTACTGATATTTGCCTTGCAAATATTAAACCCTATCTTGAGATTGCCAAGAGTCAACTTCTGAGTGCTTCTGTTATCCCCAAGTTTGATGATGTTTGTGCAGTACTACGTATTCTAGACACTTCTTCCTCCACTATTTAAGTCTCATTATTCAGATCATAGAGGACCATCATCTGACCGCAGCCAAGGCCAAGGTAGAAGTTATAGGGGAGGCCGAGGAAGAGGTGGAAGGACTGGTGCCTGCAGAGCAGATGGGAAAAAATGTACTCATTGTAAGAAATTTGGCCACTCTATAGATCAATGATATTACAAGGATTACAAGGCATCCAATTAATGTGGATAATATGGTCATTTTAAATAAATATGTTATAAAGACGATGGACATTTAGAATTGACAAAGGCTAATCAAGCCTTTGTAAGTGATACAAAAGAAGAACAACCCACAAAATCAGCAGCACAAGATGAAGAGTATGAGTTATTTCAGAAAATGAAGACAATGTTGGGTTCTTCTCCTTGTTCCTCTGCAAGAAATGCTACCACTACTGCTTCAAGTATGCTATCTGCCTCATCTTCATCCTGGATAATTGATTTAGGAGCCTTCGAGCATCTTACAAGTAACAAAAATTTATTACATTCTCTATCTCTATGTCTTTCACACAAGTTTGTTACCATAGCTGACGGTTCTCAAACCAAAGTCCAAGGGAAAGGATCCACTTTTGCCACACCATCACTTCTACTCACTGATATTCTTTTCATTCCTACTTTCCCTTTTAATCTATTATCTGTTAGTCAGCTGACAATATACTTTAATTGTTTTGTTACCCTCTCACCCACTTCAAGTGTATTTCAAGATCTTATAATGAAGCAGGTGATTGGTGGAGTCCATGAACAACGGGTGCTTTATTACCTAGACGTGCCAAAAATGAATATGGTTTCCTCTACTAAAAATCAGATAAGGTTTTGGCACAATCGGTGGGGACATCTATCTGCACAGTCTCTTCATTATATGTTTCCTTCTCTTAAAGTAAGGTCAGAAGTTCATTGTGAGACCTGCCAATTGAGTAAATATCAAAGGAGTACATACTCTCCTTTTCCAGAAGTCAAAAGTGTTATTCTATTTTTTTTAATTCATTTTGATGTCTGCAAGCCCTTGAGTGTCTCCAACTTTTCTCAAGCAAAATATTTTATTACATTTATTAATGATTTCACTCGCACTACTTGGATATTTGTATTTAAGGAGTGTTCTGAGATATCATTTATTTTTAAGTCATTTCATGCTATGGTACTCACACACTTTGGTAAAAAAATAAAAGTACTCCAGTGTGATAATGCCAAAGAATACGTTTCCCAAGACCTTGACTCTTTTTGTCAAGAAAATAGAATTATCCATCAAACATCATGTGTCTACACTCCTCAAAAAAATGGTATAGCTGAACAAAAAAATCGTCATATTCTTGAGGTAGCTCGAGGTTTATTTTATGCCATGAAAGTTTCCTACTTTTATTGGCCTCATGCAGTCCTTCCTTACGGCTTGCTTTCTTATAAATCGTCTACTATCTTTCATTATTGGTAATAAATATCCTTACTCTAGATTATTACCAGATGATGATCCATTTTCACAACCTTTGAAAGTCTTCGGATGTCAATACTTTGTTCATAATTCATTTCCTAGACACATCAAACTTGATCCTAAATCTATCAAGTGTATCTTCTTGGGATACTCTCACACACAAAAGGGTTATGTTTGTTATAATCCCACTCTTCAACAGTTATTTGTGTCCAGGGATATAACCTTTTTTGAAGAGGCTCTACAACATCCAGGGTAGAAGGCAACAATGGATGAAGAAATGAAGGCACTTAATGATAATCAGACATGGTCCCTTGTTCCTCTTCCTTCAGATAAAAAACTCGTTGGTTGCAAGTGGGTTTATACTGTCAAATATAATCCAGATAGGTCAATAACACGACTGAAGGTTTGACTGGTTGCCAAAGGTTATACTTAGAGTTATGAAATTGATTATGATGAAACCTTCTCTCCAGTGGCAAAAATAAACTTGGTACGTATATTATTATCTCTGGCAGCCAATTCATCATGGCCGACATATTAACATGATGTGAAAAATCCATTTTAGAATGGGGATATTAAAGAAGATATTTATATACAATAACCATCTGGGTATGTGGTTGAGGGGGAGTCAGTATGTCGACTAAAAAAATCTTTGTATGGTCTCAAGCAGTCCCCTCGGGCATGGTTTGAGAAATTTAGTCAAGCCCTCATACGGACCGGGTTTAACAGATGCTCTAGAGATCACTCAGTATTTATTGAAAACACACCGAGAGGTAAGGTAATTCTGGCTGTATATGTGGATGATATCATTTTAACTGGTAGTGATTCCGAGGGCATCCAGAAAACAAAGGAAAAAATATCTGCTGATTTCAAGACAAAGGATCTTGGACTACTCAAATATTTTATGGGTATTGAAGTGTTACAATCTAGACATGGGATTGTGCTATCCCAAAGGAAGTATGCTCTTTATCAATTAGAGGAGACAAGAATGATGGGATGCAAACCAGTAGACACTCCTATGGACTCTGTTGAATTTATGGAAAAGTGAAATACTTCATTGACATCAATTACTTGTTGTAATCAGAGTACATGAATTTCTATTTATAGTAGAGGAGGATGTAGAGTCCTTATACCACTTATCATTCAATCCTAATTACATTACAACTTTGACTCTTCAATTTAAGTAAGTCTATCTAAACAACTAGAAGACTAACTTGAGTAGAACTAGGAGATTTTATTGATCTTCAAACTGATGTGATAAGGATGCCAGCTCATGGTAATCATTGTGGGTCATACTTCTTATGAGCTTGGGCCCATCTTGTGGGCCTTTCTTAGTCATATGGCCCATCTTATAATAATCTTAGATATGTGGGTCTTCCTTGGTCGTGTGGGCTTGAGCTTATCTTCCAACACTCCCCCCCAAGCTAGGGGTGAGAGAACAACTTGAACTCCCAGCTTGTTGCAAATGATGTATAAAATATTTTTGTATAAAATGACACATCTTCCAATACTTCCCCTCGCGTTGTTGCGTCCTTCCATTAGGCCCTGTGGCATTATAAGTGAGAGTAAAAATCACTCCTAGCCAGTATGCCATTGCTTCATACTCCAGTCCTAATGCTGGATGTAGGGCACACTCCACTGCTATCGGTAGTGTGTCTATCGGCATTGCTCTGAAGTGTCCACCACCGTGTCCCTCCACAGGACAACGACTCTCAAGTAGTAGGAGACATAAAAGCCATTACAGGGGGGGTATAACATATATGTAATCATAAGTTCCTCCGTCACGGACTTCCAACCACAAATAATTTTCATCTTTTTGACGGGGATGAAGTTCCTCCGTCATGGACTTCCAACCACAAATAATTTTTATCTTTTTGACGGGGATGAAGTTCTTTCGTCATTGTCTCCCAACCACAAACAATTTTGATCTTTTTTACGGGTAAAATAAATGATGACATGAGGCCACCTCTTATTCAATAATAATGTCCCCAAAGAGACATAATAACTGCAACTGAATATAACGCGACCATCTTCCAACACATATAACACGAACCAAATAATAAACTTTGTAAAAGAACCCATGGAATAATCCGATATAAAATTTTCTTCATTCATGCACAAGCTTCATCTTTTGTGCTCCTCCTTTCTTGAATATTTTGGTCACATAAATTTATCCACAACAAAAGGAATAAAATATATATTTCTTGTACTTCTTGTACTTCTCCCCCTCAAGCTGGGAGGTAGTGGCAGTGATCCCAGCTTAAACCAAATATCATAGATGTAGCCATAATCCAAAATAATAGATATTTATAAATAAGCCCTCAAACATGGGAGAAGTGAGAAATTTTTGGATATATCAACTCAAAAAGTGACGCAAAACAATGGGCATAAATTCGGAATTTTCAATACAATAGAATACCAACATGACATTTGATTCTTCCAATGTGAATATATCTTTAAATATATATCAGATTGACATAAAATTTTCTTCATCTAAAACTAGAATTAAATAAATTTCATCCAAGTATAATATCTCTTCATAAAATATAATTATCAGAAGATAAATAATCTGATAGGTTTCGGTCTCTGTCTTATAGCTGAACAAAGTTTTGTTTCTCCTTTTTTTCAGAACGACCACTGACTATTCCAAGATCAATATCTCCTTAGAGAAACATCAAACCTAGAATTTGTTGAATATTTAAGAAAATAGACTTACCTATATTTCTTTTGATATATAATTATCCATATAAAGTATATTTCTTGATAGTATAAAATACCTCAGAAGTTGAAGCTTTCTGTTGCCAATCGAACCTCTTTTTAAATCTGACCTTTGCTGCTTCAAATATCGATTTATCTTTGTAGATAACTCACATAAAAAAATGGTTGAATAGGTAAAAGAATAGACTTACAGATATTTCTTTTGATATATATTTCTCCATATAAAGTCTAGTTCTTGATAGCAAAAAGTACCTCGGGATCTCAAGATTACTGCAGCTGCTCGAACCTTTTTGCAATATGACCTTTTCTCATTCAAATATCGATATCTCACTATAGATAACTCCGATTGGAATAAATAATTATTATTTGGAAAGTAGACTCAAATATTTTTCTGTCAATATCTATCTTGAAATATTAAAAACTACTTATATAGGTGAAAATCTCAAAGAAATCTACATGTGTAGGGATAGAAAAAAATAACTACGAACCTAGACCTAGGGTTTAGGGTTTTTAAAAAAATGATCACATTACCTCTGTGAGTTGACCAAGTCAACTCACAGAACCTGCTCTGATACCATATTGAATTTATGAAAAAGTGAAAACTTCATTGACATCAATTATTTGTGCTAATCAGAGCACTTGAACCTCTAGTTATAGTAGAGGAGGATGTAGAGTCGTTATACCACTTATCATTCAATCCTAA